>NC_056730.1:216101726-216191726 GCF_019279795.1 Protopterus annectens | reverse complement strand
CTTGTGGTATAGCATTTTAAAGCAGTGTTAGTAGTATAGCAGGTAATATACTTGCATCATGATGTAGAGGGCTGTTGGTTGTACTCCCACACATATAGATTTAAGGGGTGGGGTGCTGTATTCCTTAGGATGTCCTTTGGATGAGATGCCTAGTAACTATGAACCTGTTTATCAGCTTGCCACCCATTCCCTATTGCAATATACCAGCTTACCATTTTTTAATGTAATATAGGCAATTTATTCTTTAAGGGCAGCAGGCACTGCATTTGTAGATGAAACACTGAAATATCAAGTTGCTTTCTGGTAACAACCTCTTCATTAGTTTCAGATCTCTTTAATGTGGAATTATTCAGATGACTTTTACTTCTACAGAGATTGTGTATATTGGCTGATATTGGTGGATTGTAATAATAGAAATTTGAGTGGCCTTTTATAGTTGAAATGTTCTGAATTGGGCAGTTTGTCATCGGTTCATATGTTTTGTTTCATTGTTTACTGGAAAAATGTTCAAAACTATAAATTTAAAACACACTCTAACAAGTGGTGCTGTATTATACAAGGGATATAATTCAATTATTATATACTATAATTAATACAATCAGGAAGGGGAATCAAAGAACTTTTGCACGGTCCTAAAATGTTTGCAAGGAGCCTATGATTTGAAAACAGCCCAAAGGTAAATTTTACCTGCTACTGGCCAGATGCATTTTCTTTGAATGTGGGTTTCAATGCTGTTTCAATGAATGTGAGTTTCAAAGGTAGAGAAGTTTTAATGTTAAGTCTATTTTCATTTTAAGACTATTGCTGTGTTTAGCAAATGTCTGTCAGTGTTTGTGCTACAAAATTTGAAATAAAAGTTGTAAATTAAATCCAAATATCTGTAATCATTGTAGAAGTAAATCAGACAGTATGCACACTGAGAGTTTTGATTAGTGTTTATGGCAACTGGGGAGAAATAGCCAAGTAATGGGACACTGGAATGGCTGCGTCTGGTGGCTGAGTGGGTAGGGCTCTGGGTTTGCACCCCCTGCAAAAAATCCTGTGGGCTCCCCTGCATGGACTCTATGGTTTCAGTCTGTTTATGGCCATAGTGCAGACAGCCTAGTGTACACTTTATATTGTGAAAGTGGATATAGTAAAGATAGGTTGGTTATTTCCAAAGTCAGAATATAAAGTATACAGTGAGCTGTCAGCACTATAGTCAGAAACAGACTAAAATCAGAGTCCATGTTTCTGTTTCCTCTGGTGCATCTTAGAGTGTTGAGGACAATAAGTGCTGGTTTCTGAGTTTGATTAAAAGAACACACACACATAGGCGCAGCCCAGACCTTACCTCCCAACTGTACTGAATTACTCAATTTATACCAAGTTTTGGAGTCCAAATAATGGGGTTCCACTATTCCCAAGTGGCACCCCTTAATTCCTGAATTTCCTGGCTTTTTTTATTTTAATTTTTTTTCTGGCTTTTTTGAGCTGATGTTATCATGTACACGATGACATCAGCTCTGGGAAATGGCTTGCCAACTTGTTGGAATTGAGTTCAAGGGCTCAAGTGCATGCATTTCTGGCTGCTCCAACCAAGGCACGAGGGAATGCAATAATGGTGGTAGATGCAAGCAGGAGTGGTGGTTGTGTGAATGGAAACAACCCACGAGATGATAAGGACTGCAGAGGAGGTATTTATTATGCTGCGCTGACATTCGGGTTTAGTTTGTATGATGAGAAGGGTGTGTGTGCGTGTGTGTGTGTGTGTGTGTGTGTGTGTGTGTGTGTGTGTGTGTGTGTGTGTGTGTGTGTGTGTGTGTGTGTGTGTGTGTGTGTGTGTGTGTGTGTGTTGGTGTGTGTGTACAGGTGCCCTCGCATGTGTGTGCATATACGTGCATGTGTGTATCAAACTTTAGCTCTATACATTAATGAATGACTCTCTAATGTGTGATGACACAGATTTATGCAGTTTGTACGCAAAGATGAAGATTGTGCTGTAATTCACTTTGCCCTGAGATACAACAAGCTTTTAAACATAGGATTGTAAAGCTATTTTAATTGTGTTTTAAGGAAAAAACATGTTTTTGTGGCCTCATTTCTCTGTTATTTCTCTATATTCTCTGTACCTGACTTGCAGATTGGAGATATCATATTGGGAATGCAAAGCAATTCAGAATCTGTACTACTAAATGCTGAATCCAGCTGGAAAACAGAGCAAACAGTATATGATCATATGTGGATACTTTTCACTAGTACCATGCAAATAATAAGTGACCACCACTAAGAATAATCTGACAGAAACAACCTGTGCACACTTAGCTTCCTAACATGCTGTCTCTAAAGACATCCTATGGTAGTCTGCGGAATCTCTATTTGTTCAAATACTCATCATCCCAATGATGAAAAGTCTGTGATGTGGGCAGGACTTCCTAATGGATGACAGAAAGCAAAGACAAGTACTAAACATAATGTATAGCAATGCTGTCCAGGCATAATGATTTGGACATTACTAAGAATGCTCTCCTGGGTCCTGCCTGATCAGTGACACCAATTCCTTATACTTGCTTCCTTATTTATGATACAGTCCAGCAAGCTATTACTCAGTTAAAGGAAAGTAATTGCTTCCATAAATATTTTTGTATTTTTTTTTTCATTTTTGTGAAATAAAATAATGTTGTCATTTCCCTTTTAATACATATTTCATAAAGAATTGTTACCTGAAAGTGTTCTTCAAGGACATGTGCTTTGACAGAATGGCAGAGCTGAAAATTTGCAAAAACTTTCCTTAACTGTAATCCATTCTCAAATCCCTGAATCAACACTTCTGATTTCTTGTCAAGACACATGCTTTGAATATTGTTATCTGCAAGATATAGCACATGTGCAGAATTACAAGTTGAGACAAACAGAACATGTTTCTTTACACAAGGGCATTGGCTTCCATTTTTTAAAATCTGCTTCATGTGCCTTGGTTACAGGATAAAACTATGGAAATTGTTTATTATTTTTCCTGCATCGGGTACATCCAGTGGTCATGAAGTATGTGTAAGTCACAGAGCACCTATCCTAGTGGACACCAATGTATGTGTGTCTGTAAGGATACTAGCTACAGGACCTGCTGACAACCAACAGGGGATACAATGGGGGTATCCCAGGCATTTGCCTCAAGGATACTCCAGCATTTCCTCAATGTCATGCTATAGCATATGGGGAAGTATATGCAGTTTCTACATATTACAGAGATGAGACAGACAACACAGTGTGGGACTTCTATGATACAAGCAGTTTCTCTGAGGTGCCGAGAGCTATAGACTGTACCCACATTGAAATAACAGTCCCACCTGGTAAACTGAGAAAGGACAGTAACCATAAAGCTTACCACTCCAAAGGTATGATCCTTAATAGAAACTAAAGAGTAGGCAATGCCCTGCAGTCATTCCTTATATTTTTAATAATAAAATATAATGACGTATGAACTCAGAGCTCCACACTGAAAATAAAGCATGCATTACCCTCTTATGTCTCATTTCCTGTAACAATGTAACAACTGATTACCTCAGACTGTCTATCACCTTACATCCAATTCTAATCTTTCTACATTTTAATTTACTTATCACTTTTGTATCTCTTTCAGTATTGAAAAAAATATTATATTGTGCCATTTATCACTGTCTGTCACCTGTTCTACGTTCTCTGAAAAGTTTTCATCCATTATATTTTTAGCTTTATAAAGACCATAGTCCATTTAAATCCCCATTTTTTAAATGATTCCTGACTCTTTCTGGTTGGAGAGTGAGTGTCTGTGCTTAAAGTACCTGATTGATCTGATTGCTATTCAAGGCATCCACCAGAAAAAGGCTACAAGCCTACAGAGCCTTGCATCATCTGGGCCAACACTGTGGATCACCAAACAGGTTGTGGCCTGCTTCTCTTTTTGGGATTGGTGCTAAAATTTTGCTTCTGGTGAGAGAAGAAACAAAGGAATATTGTATCCCAGCAGAGTGAAGCTGTGGTGAGAACAGCATTAGTAGTAGCCAGGCAGTAGCCATTCATGTGACTCTCCTCTTTTCATCATTCTTGACAAGCTAATTCTTTGTTTTCAGTAAGTACTGCTTGATTTCTTTCATACTTCAGAATATCTGTCTAAATACTTCATCCTTAAATTTTCAAGGTCTATGTACTAGTTTTCCCCTCAAGGGTTTGGCAGTGCTCTGTACAGACTCAGACACCTTGAGTGACATTTTTCCTGTAAAAGCACAATTGACATTTCTCCAATATCTAGTCACACACAGGATAACTAGTTTGCAGTGAAAAGCACTGTCCACATAGTTGCAAACTGGATACTCCAGACAGTGATTGATATCCTCACTTTCAATTATGTTTCAATGAATGTGAGTTTCAAGGACAGAGAAGTGTTAATGCTAAGTCTATTTTCATTGTGAGACAGTATTGCTTTGTTTAGCAGATGTCTATTAGTGTTTGTGCATTGTGCTATAAAATGTAAAAATAAAATCCAAATAATCATTGTAGAAGTAAAGCAGTATGCACATTAGTGTTTATGGTAAATGGGGCAAAATAGTCAGGTAATGGGACATTGGAATGGCTGCAGGGGACTCTGGTGCCATATTTCGGTTGTCTGTTCTTCAGTTTGTGTTTGAAATTTGGTATCCCATAATTCCACTGGAGTAGGTGGGGTTACATAATTATGTATGCAAATGTTATATTAATTAGCATACAGATTTCTACCTATTTTTCATGGGCCTTGTCCAGATTTGTGATGTTTCCAGGTTGAGAGGTATGGCCCAGACTTTGCTACTTAAATCCGTATTTTGAGTTTTCAGTCCACCTGTAGAAAATAATACTGAACTAAAATGCAAATTTGCATGTAATCATTTTGGGTTGTAGAAATGTACAGTTGTTTGGGTAAATTTACCATAACAGTAGATGTTCAAATGATCCCTGCTACAGTAGCCTAAGCTATAAGTTTTATATCTTGAAAGCTTCAGGGCACCTTCCACTTACCCAAACCATTAACTTGAGCTGAGCTGGCTCAAAAGACAGGTTTGGGTGCCAAGACCTTCAGAACTTCCATGCTAACTGAGAGAGTTAGGCTGAGCTCTGAGGAAACATTGCTAGGAATAAAAAAACAATGCCTACTCACTTGAATAAAAAACACACCAAAATACAAGGAGGGGGTGATCATTCGAACATCTACTGTCATGGTAAATGTATTTACACAACTGCACTATGTTCTTCCTATTGATCATTGCTGTGATAGCCTAAGCTGCATGGGTAGATTACCATAGCTTAAAACAAATAGAAGGTAGAAGAAGAAGGGTCCAGAAAGCCTTGGAGAATGGTTTGAGCAAAACATAACCTAGACCTGGAGAAGGAATCTTTTTGTGCTTTGCAAAAGTATGTATAGAGGACCATATTGCTGCTTCTAGAATACTTCTATAGTTCAATCCTTTCCAAAAAAGCCATAGATGAAACCAAGGCATGATAGAATATGGCGTGACCCTGCCTGGAATAGTTTTGCTGCAGTGCAAATAAGAAAATATAATAGTCTGACTTATTCATTAGAAAATAATGCTTACCTTAACAAGAAATGAACAGAAGTTCTTAAAAATGCTATAATCAAGATAGTACCTGAACTGTCTATGAACATCCAAGGTATGAAGTATCTTTTCTCCCTCATATTTGGGGCTCAGGGAATAACACAGGAATATGGCCAGTTTGGCTTTAAGTTAATCTGAATGCCACTTTAAGCATAAAAGAAAGATTAGTTCTCAAGGAAACCTTGTCCTGTGGAAAATGAAATAAAGCTGACCTACAATAAGAGCTTAAAACTCAGATATTCATCTTGCAAAGGTCAGAGCAAAGAGTAAAACTCTTTTCTATCTTAAGAAGCTCAAGTCAGATGAGCTGGTTCAAATGGAGCAAGTGTGAGGTTCTCTAACACAAAATTAATGTCCCAAGGAGGAGCCACTGGTTTTCTTGGAAGTATCTTATGCAAACCCCCCTTTAAAAACATGTTGACATGGGAATGCCTTGAAAAAGGGGGATCCATGGGTCGACATGCTGAAATGGCAAACAAATGAACCTTGATAGAGGAGTAAGACAGGCAAATAGAAAAACAGCTCACATAAATATTGTAAAACAATTGAAACGCTACTATAAATGGATTCAGGTTATGTTTTTGACACCAACTAGAAAATATTTTCCATTTGCTAATATATTTCCTAGTAGAGGGCTTTCTTGCCCCCACTGGTTCCTCCTGCACATTCTCAATAAACAAGTGCCTAAAAGGTATTAAGACCCTAGGATCCAGGCAGCCAGTTAAAGTTTGTTTGGGGTTTAGATGTATAAATGTGCCTGTTCTTTTTTTTTTAAACAAGAAACATGTTTACTAAATTATCACTTATGACATAGGCAATCATACATTTATATAAATGAAAACAAACCATACTGACATATTTTCAGTTTTAAACGTTATACATCACTTATAATCTATCCAGTCACTGTCAGTCAAACATTACAAAGTTCATTCAATTCCTGCCTTCCCTTAAACCTCATTCCTCCTTTAGAACATTATTCTGTGTGTATTGTTCCCACCATTCCTATTTTTCCCTGTAATTTGTTCCTACCCTTTTCTATAGCTCTCACTTCCAGTTGTTTTATCTATGCTACTATACATATTACTTTTAGTACAGTTGGCTTAAACTTTGTTTTCCATTTTCTAGTAAATGCTTTTTGGGAGGCTACCAGAATTATACTCTGCAAGATCTTACTATGTCTAGGCAATTCTATTCTGCATCACACATGAAAAAAAAATAATAATAAAATAATAATTTCCTTAGTTACACCTATTTGCTCACCCAGTATTTTTTACAGAGTAGTTTGTAGTGAATTTTTAAATTCTGCCAACTCATTACAATCCCAAAAAATATATTCCAAATTACCTCTTTTGTCTCTGTTCTTGTGCAACTTCATCTAGTCTGTGAGCACACTTGTGGTAATTGCCCTTGGCCAGTTCCAATAGAAGGGATAAAAACTGTTGCCTGGGCCAGAAGGAAGTCACCCCAATAATCTTGGGGGATTCTTTCTGAATCTTCAGAATTACTTTGAATATCAGAAAGGGTAGAAAGCAAACAGGAATATTCCTATCCATTGAAAGGAAACGACATCTTGTCTTTCAGATCTTCATGCATGAAGTCTTTGAGCAGAATTTTGCCAGCTGATTGTTCACTGGGATGATGAAAAGGCCTACTCGAGGAACTCACACTGATAGATCAGATTTTGGAATTTCCCTGATCTAGTTTCCATTCAGGAATGTCTGCCTTTGTCCTGTCCTGCTTGTCTGCCACAATATTTTGCTCTGACAGAATGTAGGAAGTAGAGTGAGATTCTGCTGTAATGCTATATCCCATGATAACCTGTCCAGTCTGCAAAGCAGATAAGACATGTTCTCTCTTGCTTTTTGCGTACCACATCATCGTGGTATTGTCTGTAACAACTTGAAGTGGTCCTGGGACCAAATGTGCTTTAGAGAGTTGAGTGCTGCTATGATAACAGCAAACTTCCCCTTTACATTTATGTGTTTCTGTCTGTGTTTGTTGTCCTAGATACCTTGCACTTTTATCCCCTAGTAAAGTGCAAAGTAACTGTGGTGACTGACTGTTTTGGAGTAGGAGGGGAGAGAGCGAGATCCAGATTCAGGGTACCTGTTGCCACAACCAAGTGATTTCTCTTCTCACACATCCCAGAACTGGAATCTGAGAAGATAACAGATGTTGGTGCTGGGACCAAAGAGACTTCGGATACCATGGATCTTACTCATGTGGAGTCTTGACAGAAGTATCCTGAGAATCATAGATGTCACGAGACTCAGAATCCTGATGTATTCCCTTCCTTGCCCATTAAGGGGACCCCAACAGTCGCAGAAGACATTGCTAACCCCCTGTCCATAGTGGTTGTATGTGTAACACCAGAGGGATCAGGAGAAAAAACCCTGGAATAGATCTAAATTTAGATATAGCTTTTCCTGTGGAAGAAAAGCTCTTTGTACTGAGGTTCTCTTGGAATCCCAGTCTGCATATGAGATCTCTCACCAAAAAGAGAGATTCCTGAAATAGATAAGCAAGACATTTAAATATGGAAAAATGTGGTACCATGTAGCCTGCAATGTGCTATATGTAGAGCTAGACACTTTGTGAACGCTCTTGGAGCAGTAGATAGCCCACAAGGTAAGGCAAAGAATGGATAATGTGATCCAAATACGTAAAACCTTAAGAGACATTTGAAGCCTTAATTGATAGGTATACAATGATAAGCATCTTTTAAATCTAAGGTTGCCAAAAAGATCTAAAAGGCAAAGAAGGGGTAAGAGATTGTGTTGTGAAAGGATCTTTCACTTGGGCACTACCACAAACTGATTTAAGAAAAAGGTCCATAACTGATCTCCAGGCATTTTCTCTTTTTGGTATCAGAAACATTCTTGAATGAAAATGTCTTCCCCATTGGGAAAAAGGAATTATTTCTATTACCCTCTCTCAATAAAGTGTGCTGTAGGACAGGAGGGAACAGAGGGGTGTGGCCTAGGGATGTGGAATAATTCCCTGGAAAGGAGGGATCTCTTCCCACTTAGTCAGGCTCAGAACCCATTTGTCTGAAACAACCTCTTGCCAAAAAGAGAGAAATGAAGAATCTGACTTTCTGGAAGGGATAAGAAACTGTCAGGGTGGGAGGTGGAACAAGGCCCCCTTGTATAGTTATTCTGACTTTTTTGACTGTTCTTTGTTCTGGGGGGGGGTCCCGCTTTCTTTTAGGGAACCTTCCCACCATTATTTTTAATGTCTGCTTACCAGCATATTGTTTTGTTCTGTTTCTTGCTGCCATTGCACAAAATAATCTGAGAGATTCCCTGTATATCAGCTTAACCTTCTCATCACAGTTTTGATAACCTTTTCAGTAGAGGGACAAAATTCTCTATCCAAGGGTGAATTTAAAAGCACATTTTTGCATCCTCTAGGAGGTTCTGAGAATGAAGCCAGGCAAACTTCCTCAAAACAGTACCAGAGGCAGCCTCACTGGATGTAGCATCTACAGTTATAAGCACACTTTAAATGACTAGTGACCTGAAAAATTAAAGAAACCAAACCACGCAAAGCAGATTTTTCTTCTCAGGAAGGAACTGCAGATAAAACATTCCTCGTATTTTTACAGTTAGTCACAATAAACTATAACATATGAGCCTGACAACTCAAAATTATAAAAATTAAAGTTACAGATGCAACCACTTTTCCACAAAGTTAAAAATTGTTTTACAATCCTTGTCAAAAAGTTGCAGAAACAAACACTTTTCCCCAAATTTAAAAACTGCTTTACAATCCTTGTCAAAAGGGGAAGGATTAGAGTTAAAATGTTTGCCAGCAGCTGGATTAACTAAAGCTATTGCTGCCGGGTCATGTTTGAGAAGACTCTATAAAAACTTAAAAGACTGAGGAACTTTATATATTCTATTTGCCTTTTTAGGTGCAGTAGGCTGAGTATCAGAAAAATTGCAGGCAGTGACACAGACTTCCTCCAGAGATGACAGAACTAGGGAAATGGGTAAAGGTTCTGGAAATTCCTTCTGTAGCACCTGATAGTATTTTTTGGGGGACTGAGAAACCTCAGTGTTCTCCCACTGAACACAATTGCATATTCTGGAAATAGTCTCGGAGAAAGAGAATCACAGAAAGGGGGAAATCAGGTAACATGCTCTCCACCGAGTCTGAATCAGAATTCTGAGAGGAAAAAATGTATATGTTCCATCATATTCCTCTCTGAATTTAATTTCTTGAATCTGTTCAGATAAAGAGGAATCACTTTTTCTTTTACCAGAAACCACCTGAAAGAGAAAGGCCCGTAGCCTGTACAAGACCCTGAGTCAGATTTAATAAATCAATCCTGTCCAGTGCAACTGGAGCAGGATAATCTATAGGTTTAGTTTTCTGTTTCTTTCTGATAGGAAAATTAATGCAAACACATTCTAATGGCAGCAATAGCTTCCTCAGGGATGGGCACAACATTCTGGTTAAGCAAGGGCACTTTCCCTGACCCTTCTTGCAACACCAACAAAAGTCATTCTCCCTTGCCCATGAAGGGGATACTAATAGTTGCAGAGGACATCACTAACCCCCAGTGCATAGTGGTCATATTTGCTACACAGAAGTTCATAGGTTGGTACTAGGCTATTGGCCCTAGGGCCTATACAAGCCTAGCCATAACAATTCCCTGGATATTTCTTCCCACAATATTTACTTCTCTGGACCCCTGTCTAGCAGGGCGACTGACATGATCCCTGGGGTGAATTTTCTATCTCCCATCCAATCATCAAGGTTCCTTTTGAAGAGGGCCAAGGAGGCGCTCTGCTTGACATGTATGGGGAGTCTATTCCAGAGTATGGGGAGTCTAGAGTCAGGAACCTATCCCTCCAGCATGTTTTGTTCATTGTGATGACAAGGTTTATATCCCTGGAGCATGTGGAGCATGTCCAACAGCTCAGGGTTTGACATGGCCTTGTATGTTAAGCAGAGATCACCTCTGAGTAGATGATATGCCACAGAGTATAGCTGGAGATTTTTAGGTGGTCAGCATATGGCATCTGCTTTAGGCCTGTGATTCTTTTAGTGAGGAATTTCTGTGGCCTTTCCAGCTGTTGCAGATGTCTTGTGAGGTACATACCAAACGGGGCATTATACTCTATAATGTGTCTAATGAGGGATAAGTACAGTGGGACAATAACCTCCTTTTTTCTGGATGAAAAGTCCTTAATGATGAGGTGTGCCACACAGAAGGATTTCCTGACTGTTGTGGCGATGTGGTTATCGAAAGTGAGACCACTGTCCACTTGTGTCCCTAAGTCTCTCATCACACTTTCAATGTTTAGTGTACTGCCACCTATGTGGTAATTCATGGGTACATGTTTTTTTCCATAGGGGATAACTATACATTTCTTGGCATTAAGCTTGAGCCCATGGCCCTGGCACCAGGCATCTGTTTCTGTAAGGCCCTTTTGTAGAATATCCACATCACTTGGGGATTCAATAATGGCTCCCAATTTGCAGTCATCTGCAAACTTTGTTAGCCAGAGTCCTTTAGTGTTGGCCTGTACTTCAGAGAAGTAGATGCCAAACAAGAGTGGTCCCAGGACTGAACCTTGAGGTACTCCACTTGTCACTTGTCTGGAGCTGGATTTGGAGTCAGCTACTTTTACAGTCTGGGTTCTGTCAGTAAGCCAGTTGGCAACCCATTGAGTGACATAGGGATTTATGCCCAGCTTAGTAAGTTTATCTATGATTCCAGAGTGGGGGATGGTGTTGAAGGCCTTGGTGAGGTCCAGATAGGCTGTGTGGACCGCCTTACCCACATCCACAGCTCTGGAGACTGATTCGAAGAAGTCAATCAGATTCAGGAGACAAGATCGGCCCTTCACAAACCCAAACTGGGTGGGGTCCAGTGTTTGAAGGTTGCCAATGTCTTTGTTTATAAGTTCCATGATAATGCATTCCACGCCTTTGCAGATCAAGCTTGTCAGACTGATGGGATGGTAGTTCCCAGGATCCAAGGCAAGTTCGCCCTGGTGGAGTGGGATAACTGTAGCTGTGAGCCACTCAGTGGGAACAAAGCCTGAGGTGAGGCTATGATTAAACATGACACTTAGGTGAGGTGCCAGTTCATTTTGTAGTTCATGTAGTACACAGCCAGGGATGTCATCTGGTCCCATGGATGCTGTATTCTTAGCTTTGGAGAGTGCGGTTTCTACCTGTGTGGCCGTGATTACCGGAATTTGGAAATCTTTTGGTACTTAGATGGCCTCTTTAGGGGGTGAGAGGGGGGGAGTGAAGTTGGCACTAAATTGATCTGCCAGGATATTGGCAATATCCTTGGGATCAGTATATTTAATGACATGCTGTTGTAGCTTAGAGCAGATCTGAGCATTGCCATTTAGATTCTTGACATAACTATAGAATGCCTTGTGGTTGTCTTTGGAATCTTTGGCAATTTTATTTTTCTAACTAGCTTTTGAGTATTTTATGAGGGATCTCAGCTTCTTACTTAGGCTGGTGAGGGAGTTTTTTGCATCCTGGGATTTTCCACTTTTCTGCAACAGTTTCTTCCTTCTGTTGTATAGTTTGTTTATAGCAGGGGACCACCAGATTGGCTTCCTTTTTTGGAGAAGAACATCTTGGTTCTATTTGGAATGGCACGATTCATGCATGAGTGAATGTGCTCGTACAGTGCCTTAGTGTAGGATTCTGCAGTCGAACTTTCAGATCCCATGTGCATGGGTGTCATGAAGTTTGTCACTTCTGACTTCAGTAGCATGAAGTTGGCTTTGGAGAAGTTTTTTAAGGAGGTTTCCTTACTGGGGGGATAGGTTGGGATGTAGATGTCAAGGGTGATTTGCCTATAGTCATACCTGACCAATGAGGGGGTGACCACTGGTGTGGAGCATCTATCTCCCATGTTGGAAATGACCAGGTCTAGGATATTGGAGCCCCTGTTGGGACAATGGATTAGTTGATCCAGGGCATTGGAATTTATGAATTCCAAGAACCTTTGGGAAAAGGAGTTGGTACCCGAATAGTTTTCCCAGTTAATGGCAGGGTAGTTGAAATCACCCAGTATTAGGGTGTTTGGCTGTATCTTAATATTTTCCAGTATGTTTAGAAATGTGTAGTGAGAATCTTGGGGCATGGTGGGGGGATCTGTAGCAAGCTACAATTTGGATTGCAGTCTTACCTAGTGTTAGTTGCACCTGGAGAATTTCAGATGCATTTTGTTGGGCAACTAGCCTGGAGGTGTGAATATCCTTGGTGAATATGGACACTCCTCCACCTTTAGTGTTTCGGTCTTGGTTTTGTGGCCGAAAAGTGTGGTAAGAGTTGTAGCCTGGTATTGCAGGGGTCCTCTCTGGAGCCTTGAACCAGGTCTCAGTTACTGCACATATATCAATGTTCTCCATTTTTAGGAGTGCCTTGAGAGAGTGCATTTTGAGGTTTAGACTTTTAGCATTGAGTAGCATTACCTTCAGATTGTGGATGCTTGTATCTGTTACGGTGGTGGTTTTATCCTTTGAACCTTGCCTAAAAAAGGCACTATAGGGGTGGCAAGAGCTTTAGCCAGTAACCTGAATCCCAGGGGTGACAGGTGCAGACCATCTCTGGCAAAGCATCATGGTTTGCCGATCATGTTTTCCCAGGAAGACAGATACTGGATCCCCTTTGAATGACACCAGAAGCTTAGCTAATTGTTGAAGTCAATCATTTTGTCCTTATACTGTGGTATCATTCTGGGTGAAGGCAGGATGCTATTCAGGGCTAGCGTCATACCTACCTGGGCCACATGATCCGAGAGCGGGATCTAGGAAAATAGG
Organism: Protopterus annectens; assembly: GCF_019279795.1. NCBI lineage: Eukaryota > Metazoa > Chordata > Ceratodontiformes > Protopteridae > Protopterus > Protopterus annectens. The sequence continues at coordinate 216,178,318 of NC_056730.1, read as the reverse complement.
ACAGCAGTCTGAGGAACCAGCTTGGCCACAGCAGAGTCTCTCATCTGCATCTGAGGCAAATTATCAGCCTGCTGTGGTGGCAAACACCTTTATTGAATTATCACTTAAGACATAGGTGAAGATACATTTATATAAAACAAAATAAACCATGAGTAATTTCTAATAGCTAAGAATTATGAGTAATGATCTTTGAGATATAAAAAATATTTATTGACGGTTGCTCAGATAAAAGTGTGTTGCCTGAATAGCACTAAACACTGAAATATTGTTTCTTTGTAGTCAAAAACTCCACACCTCCTATGCACTGGTGTATTATAATAATTTGAAGTTGCTGCTTCACAATAAAAAAAGAGCTGGTTTCCTGATAGGATGAATTTGCACAGAAATGTCTCCTGCTACAATAAAATAGCTAAATTTGCCACAAATCTCCCTCATAAGACCCACCATTGTCATAGCTTAAAGCAATTAAACTGGCTTGAACTGCATAACTACCTAACATACTCACAACTAACTACAGCACACAAACTCAATTCATCATCCAGAAAAATGTCCTGCACTACAACATTTATTGCTGGCCTACTGTCCATCAAGGGACCTCTGTTTTAGTAACAAATACTTACTTCTTACAAATAAGTCAAATAATGTTGCAGGAGACTTGCTCTACTCCCAATACATTGCTAATCTCTGGAATAGTATCCCCACACAAATAAAACTGCAACAAACTCAATAGTTTAAAACTACTGCTTAACCAACATCTTAACTGTCCTGGTCCAGCACATGCTCATCACAAGGTTAAGACTTTGTGTTCACCGTATAATACTCTCCAAATACATACGCTCAACCTCTCACTGAAATGATAAAACATTTTTTATACATAACTGCTGCCTGTACAATCCATTAAGTTGCATGTGGGCTTTTTCCTTCGTAACTTCCACCTCTGTAAAATCTTAAAATGTATAAATGTAACTACTGTTTGTGTATGAATGTAAATAGAAATGTAACTACTCTCCATTTAATTGGAACTTAGTATAATGCAATGTAAGCAAATGGAGCTTTTCTCCCTGAGTTTCTGCTGAAAATGGATATTAGCCAGTCAGTTTCCCAGTATACAAAAACAAATAAAATAAATAAATATATGTATATTTGCTGAATTTTATATTGTCAGCTTTTCTTTTAATTGAAAAAAGGAATACTGCAATAAAATGAATAATTATTTTCCCTAAATAGTTGTGAATACCTCTTAACCTCTTAAGAAATCTGGCTAAAGCCTAAGATAATGGTTGGACAAAGGGCAAAAATAGGGACAGATTTTAAATACTGCTCTTATAAACTTAAAAAGTTGCTAGAATAACAGGATTTGTGTTAGCATGCATTTCCCAAAGGAAATGAAGTCTGAAGCTGAAATGCATGTCATTATTTAGGGATTTCAATCTTCAATGATTTGACAGAAAACCATAAATTTTATGAGGAGAACAGAACAAAAATATGAGACGCAAATCTGGACATTCTGCAAACGTCTGTACAGTTGAGAGGTATGCATGCTTTAAAGTTTAAAAAAATAATGTTCGCTGGAGCTTAAAAAAATAATGTTCTCTGGAGCGGCCTCTCTTATGTAAGAGTCTGATTCTGAACCCTCTACACACTAATGCATGCAGACACAAAGTCACACGTACTCTCATACAGGCTCTCACTCGTACTGACATAAACACATGCATTCGTGCACAGTCATAGCATGTAATCACACACTCACATGCATGCACTAGCACACACTCAAACACTTGTATATATGCACTCATGCACACTCACCTATACACGTACTCACAGCTAGCATACAAACACTCATGCACAGTCACATATACTCACTGTCACACATTCATATATACAGATGCATTTGCTTATGGTCAGATACAAACACTTACAAACACTGGCATATATGGACTCACGGACACTCACAGACAACAGGACACACACACACACGCACACACACACACACACACACACACACACACACACACACACACACACACACACACACACACACACACACACGTGAACACACACAATTTCTCTTTTTCTGATGTCCCTATTCTGTCTTCTCCGGCACAGCTTTCTTTATTTAAAACAAAAACCTGATCCAGCAGCTGGGGGCACAGTTCATGACTTTATTAAAAGTGAAGGGCACTCAATAACCTCCATGCTATGGTTCCAATGCCCTTGGCTAACAAAATTAGTACGTATGTCTGCAAAAGTTAGTTGTGCAAGATCTAGACTGAGTAGGATAAACAGAGATGGTGAGGTACTTTTTCTTTCATTACTTAGATAAATCAGTAGAATCCTGACTGAAGCCTTCATTTTCTGTTAGAGCAATGCTGCTATTGCTAAACTTATCATATTTCTGAATGTTTATTTATTTTGTCTTATGACTTTCATCTTTACACTTTGTTAAGATTCTGCTTATACTCATTCGATAGTTTTATGTTTTAGAAATAACAAAAAAAGCATAACATTAATGCAATGACTCAATTAATAGGACATGTGATCTATAGACTAGCTAATACAACAAAGAGTGAAGCATCAGTATTGGTTCCTAGCAGCCTTGAGTCATCTTTGCCTTAAAAAAAAAAAAAAAAAACTGATAAAGGAATGCGTATTGTGGCTGTTTTCAACCTCATCAGGCACTTATGCACTGGACTGTATACGTGGACCAAATAAAGGTAACCCTTTCTTCTTTACTTATTTCCTCACAAAATTAGACTTATTCAAAATAGATAATATTCCAATAACAGTTGGAAGGTTTTTTTCTATTGCATTTGACAATAAACTAAACAGATTATCTCTCAAGACATACATTTACATTGAAGCACAAAAGATTATGATTGTGAGAAAATGCAAGGCATTTCAGTATTGTTAGCATCTATATTATACACACGAACATTTAGCTTGTCGAACACCTAAACGCTGACAGCTAAACAGCGAAAGCTTAAAACCAAGAAGGGCCACTTTTTCATAGAGAAAAAATTCACTTAGCCGTCAGGCACTAAAATAAACTTTCAAACCCTAATTAAGTGTGTGTGGGGGGGGGCCCTCACATCCCCCTGAGCCTGAGTAGCATCCTGCCCTCACCAAGAATGATACCACGGTGTAAAGAAAAAATTCTCAATTTCAACAATTGGCTAAGTTTCTGGTGTCATTCAAAGGGGATCCAGTGTATGTCCGCCTGGGATGACATGCTCGACAAGCCATGCTGCTTTACTAGAGACGGCTTGCACCTGTCATCCTTAGGCTTTCGAATACTGGCCAAGGCCACCCCCATAGTGCCTTTTTTAGGCAAGGCTCAAAAGACAAACCCACCACCATAAATAGCACAAGTATCAAAAAACTAAGGATAATGCTACTCAATGCCAGAAGTCTAAACCTCAAAATACACGCACTTGAGGCACTCGTCAATATGGAGAAAATCGATATATGTGCAGTAACAGAAACTTGGTTTAAGGCTCCAGAGAGCACCCCAGCTCTACCAGGCTACAACTCATACCATACATTTCGGCCACAGAACCCAAACCAAAATACAAGAGGCGGGGGCGTATCCATATTCATCAAGGATACCCACACCTCCGGGTTAGTGGCACAGCATGATGCTTCAGAGATCATCCATGTGCAACTAACAATGGGCAAAACTGCAATTCAAATTGTAGCTTGCTACAGATCATCCACCATGTCCCAAGACCCCCATTCTGTGTTTCTGAAAACACTGGGAAACATAAAGGTCCTAACAAACACCCTAATATTGGGTGATTTCAATTACCCAAACATTAACTGGGAGAACTACTCAAGTACTAACTCCCTTGCCCAACTTTTAATAGAATTTATAAACTCAAACGCCCTGGTTCAACTGGTCAACACTCCCATCAGGGGTGGCAACATATTGGACCTGGTCATCATCAACATGGGCGACTGGTGTTCACACCAGAGGTCAACCCCTCGCTGGTTAGATCTGACCATAAACAAATCACTTTGGATATCCATATTCTGCCCCCATCCCCGGACAAGAAAACCACCATGAAAAACTTTTCAAAAGCAAACTTCACGTTACTTAAGACTGAGGTGGAAAGTTTCAAATCCCCCATGCTGAAGGATAACACTGTGCAAGGTGCAAAATCCTTTACTAATGCATTCTACGGGCAGCTACAAGAATGCATGGATTGTGCCATCCCAAGCAAAACCAAGACTCACTCCTCCAAGAAAAGGACACCAGTCTGGTGGACTCCTGCCATAAACAAGCTATACAATAGAAGGAGGAAACTATTACAGAAAAGAGTAAAATCCCAAGAAGGGAAGACATCCCTGATCAGTATCAGCAAGAAACAACGATCCCTCATAAAATCATCCAAGGCGAGCTTTGAAAGAAAAATTGCCAAGGACTCCAAAGATAACCACAAGGCATTCTTTAGCTATGTCATAAATCTAAGTGGCAATTCTTAGATCTGCTCGGAGTTAGTGCAGAATGGCACAAAATACACTGAACCGACCAATATCGCCAACATCCTGGCAGACAGGTTCAGCGCAAACTTCACCCCCCTCTCACCCCCAAAAAGGCCCATAACCATACCAGAAGAATGTAGAGTCCCTGAAACCACAGACACTCAGGTGAAAACAGCCCTCTCCAAAGCCAAAAACACAGCATCAATGGGACTGGATGGTGTTCCAGTCTGTGTCCTACATGAGCTCAAAGGCGAACTAACCCCTCACCTAAACACACTGTTCAAACTCAGCCTCACCACAGGCTACATACCCATAGAGTGGTGCACAACAGCGGTTATTCTGCTCCACAAAGGTGGAGCCACAACAGACCCCAGGAACTATCACTGTATAAGCCTGACTAGCGTGGTCTGCAAGGCTATGGAGCGCATCATCATGGAACTCATTAACAGAGCCATTGGGAACCTCCAAACACTGGACCCGACCCAGTTTAGCTTTGTTAAGGGCAGATCATACCTCCTAAACCTGGTGGACTTCTTTGAGACAGTTACCAATGCTATAGATCAGGGAAAAGTGGTACACACAGCCTACCTAGACCTTGCTAAGGCCTTCGACACCATTCCCCATTCTGGTATTATAGACAAGCTCACCAGCCTGAACAAAAACCCCTACATCACAAGATGGGTTGCCAACTGGCTCACGGACAGAACCCACATGGTGTGAGTTGCAGGAGCTAGGTCCAACTCTAAACCTGTTACATTACAAGAGGCGTTCCCCCAGGCACAGTCCTAGGACCTCTCCTGTTCTGCATATACTTCACAGAGGTACAGGCAAGCACAGGAGGACTATGGCTGACCAAGATCACAGACGACTGCAAACTAGGGGCTATAATTGACTCTCCGGCTGACACAGACATCCTCCAAAAGGGTCTCACTGAGACGGATACCTGGTGTCAAAATCATGGCCTCAAGCTAAATGCCAAAAAGTGCATAGTCATCCCCTTTGGAAAAAACAAAGTATCCACAAACTACCACATAGGTGGTAGTCCCCTAAATACAGAAGACGTAATAAGGGCTCTGGGAACCCAAGTAGATAGTAATCTCTCCTTTGATAATCACATTGCCAAAGTGGTTAGAAAATCCTTCTACATGGCCCACATAATCACAAAAGGGTTCGCATCCAGATCAAAAGAGGTCATTGTGCCCCTCTACTCATCACTCATCAGACCCATCATAAAGTACAACGCCCCATTTGGGATGTACCTTACAAGGCACCTGCAACAGCTGGAAAGACTACAGAATTCCCTCACCAAGAGGATCACTGGCCTCAAACATATGCCCTATGCAGCTCGACTGATGAAACTCCAGTTGTACTCAGTTGCATACCACATACTCAGAGGTGATCACTGCCTGACATACAAGGCCATGTCCAACCCAGAATTAATGGGCATGCTCCACCTAAAGAAAACCTTATCCCCTTCAGCTACATGCTCTAGGGATCTTAACCTCACCACAACAATAAATAGGACGTGCTGGAGGGATAGAGTCCTGTCCCAGAGACGTTGCATGCTTTGTAACAAGATCCCAATCTACATTAGGCAGAGCTCCTCACTTACACTCTTCAAAAGAAATCTTGATGAGTGGGTGGGAAACAGAAAGTTTACCTCGGGGATCACTTCAGTGGCTCTGCTGGACAGAGGCACAGGGAACTAATCTAAGGGGGCGGCGAAAGCCAACACATTCTGGCTAGGCTTATAAATGCCTTCGGGTAGATAGCCTAGTACCAACCTATGAACCAATGTGGGGGGCTGTGCCCCCTACACCCCCTAAATTAATATACCAACTCCGAGATCACTCTACATTGGGGAAAGGGTAAATTCCTGATAACAGCTAAGCAAATTTTTTTTCCCTGTGAAAAAAAATTTGCAGAAGTGGCCATTCTCGTTCTTAAGCTTTCGCTGTTTAGCTGTTGATGTTTAGGTGTTTGACAAGCTAAATCTTCACTGTTGTAATATAAACCCTATTATTAAATTTTGCAGTGGAATTAATTCAGATGAAAAGATATGTACATACATCACACATCTATATTCAGTACTAGTATAACTGATAGCATGACTGGTTATTTTCCAGCCTCAGTCCAAGCAAAACATGCAACAGAAACATCGGCACATTATTGTGCCCCACCTCCCCTTTTTTGACAGAGTTAGCAATTATGTTCCTCTTCATGGAAACCTGTGAATAGTTTGCAAAGGTGCAGAGAGCAGACTTATTGCCTTTTCAAGATGATCAGTCTTCTCAGTTTATCATAGAATTAATTGCTAACAGGTACTTTGTATTAAATTATTAATAACAGGTGTGCCACATTAAATCCACCACAATTCATGCCAGTGTTGATCTGCTGTCAGAGTCTAATACATGAAATAAAATTCTACTGTCAAGTGAATAAGTACCTTATTTGCAGCAAACAAGATATGAAAATTTATAAATCAGACGAGTAAGTAGAAATTTACCAAACTTTGAAAACGGTTCAAATATAGAAACTTGTTTAGCATATATATATATATATATATATATATATAGAGATATATAGATATATATATATATATATATATATATATATATATATATATATATATATATATATATATATATATATATATATATATATATATATATATCTATATATATATATATATATATATATATATATATATATATATATATATATATATATATATATACGGGTCTACCTGAGACGGTCAACAAGCCATTTGATCGACTTTCATTTGGTCGACAATTCATTTGGTCGACAGGCAGATTTGCCCCCCTCCCCAATGTTGTGTGACCCTGGAGTTGATATATATAGTTAGGGGGGGTGTGGGGGGCACAGCCCCTCGCATTGGGGGGAGTGGGGGGTGAAGCCCCCCACATAAAACTGCTTGTCGACCAAATGAACTGACGACCAAATGAGTGTCGATCATATGGCCTGTCGACCATGTGATAGGGATCCATATATACACATATATATATATATATATATATATATATATATATATAAGTTAAGAAGCTCCTTCATTTACAAAGAGCATCCTTTCATGCATAGGCAATTAACAATATTATTAAGCTGATAAGACCACTACATATTACAATGAAAAGCACACAGAAAATGTATTTAATCTGGCAGAAGAACAGTTTGAACACCAAATTAAAAGGGATTAACTATCTTCTTAAACACCTTTACACTGCGATATATGCATACCATAGCATACGAGTTAGCAATTTAAATGGCTTATTCCCTTATCTGATGCTTGTTCAGTTATCAAACCCTGAAAATGATAAGTGGAAACATTTCCATATGAAGAAATAGAAGATACCCTGACTTCTATGCCTAGTGGAAGGGTTCTAGGAAGATAACCTTACAGAGGAGATTTGTAAGACCTTATGCTCCTAAATAATGCTCTCCTTATAAACCCTTTTACGCTCTGGAAAGTTAACTCAATTTTGCATCTCTCAATAAAAAACTGTGGTTGTTGTACTTCCTAAATGAGGAAAATATGATAAAAGTAGCCATCACCTATCAACTGATAACTCTCACCATCTCAGAGTCTAAATCACATGCAAACATTTGGGCCAAAGACTGCAACGTATTGTCCAATGTAAGTTAAGATCCTTCTTTTAAATGAAAGTCTAGCTCAAATCATGGCAGAGGAAAGGACTTATTGCACCACTTCAGAAAGCACAGCAGATCAATGCAGTATTGTTATCATTTTGTAGATTTTGAGAAGGCATTTGATTAGATCACATGAGTATCATTTTGGAAATGCTGATAGCATCTGATTCTCAGAATATGCAACAAAAATATTTCAAAGTTATAAAGTTGTGCTGTATTGGAGTCCTGCTGGGCTAAGTAGATTCTGTTTGTATATTATCTCATTTTGCCTGAACTTCGATCCATTTTGCAAATATTTCATCTAGGTTTGATAGACAGCAGATGAGTATGCTGTTGCTGACTTTGGACTTGGTGATTGTTATCACTGTTTTTAATGATAGGATGAACATCTCTTCTTTTTCTTGCTTGAAAATGCTGCTGAATGTTCTGACTTGCTCTCTTTTGTTGACTGATGCTTTTCCTCTTTAGTTATGTACACCTGAAGGAGCTTAGCTGTGTAGGCTGTTGGTCTGCAGTGCTGATCTGTGATGTACTGAGTATGTTAGAGTCCTGCTGCATTAATTGGATTTTGCATGTGTGTTTGGATTTGGACCTCCAGTGCAAATTGGATTCTATTGTTATCTTTCATTGATTCATCTGAGCTTGGACCAGATAGCAGATAAATGAATTGTGCTTGACTGTTGCTGATTGTGGGCCTGCTGGTTATGATTGCTGCTCCTAATGAGAAGAGGAATGGTTCTGCCCCTCTCTGCCTAAATCTGCTGCTATTTGTCCTGAGGGTTTTGTAACTAATTGGCAGTCTGTTGTTCTCTTGTTGCTGACTGGCACATTTCTTCTTTAAGTAGGAGTTTGCCTCATACATAAGGGGTTTTGTTGCGTGGACCAGTGGTTTATATTGTTGAGCTTTGGTGTATTTAGCATGTCGGAGTCCTGTAATATATATATATATATATATATATATATATATATATATATATATATATATATGTGTATATATATATTGCTGTTGTTTCATGTGGATTTGACCATGCTGTGTTAAGAACAGCATTATGAACCAAACTGTATCTTCCTTATAACACCATGCTAATTTTATGCCCGTGACTTACAATTAGTAGATATGATTAAGAATTAGTAGATATGAATATGGGTTTATGCATCTCTTCCTTCTTTTCTGAGGGCTTTCAAAATAAAACTGAATCTTGTGATCTGATTTATTTCCTTAATTGCAGGGTAGTTGAGGAATCCTTCTATTGAAATTTTGTGGTATTAATGATGATGACCTCATCATATATCTGGTCATCTATTTTTCTCTGTTGACATGGATTGGCACTTTGAAATGCCCCCTTCCATAGCCATCTTGCTCATTTTAGGAACTCTGACACATTGTATCAACTGCTTCATATTTGCTGACAAGTACTTTTAACACTAACTGGTATTAATTGTGAGAAATATAAACACTTACTACATTTAGACACTAATCTCTCTCACACACTACACGTCATTCAGCAGCTTTACAGTAAATCATAACTACCTAATAATAGACCCACTTTTGCAAAAGTTGTTAAGAAATCAGTATTTAAGTTACCAAGATCTCATTTGAGAAAACCACAGAATACTTACAGTAACACAGCTTCACGTGCATTTCCTTCTTCTTCTTCCTTAACTAAAGTGAGTCACACTGATTACATGCACACTCCCACAAGGACTCCTGAGGCTTTAATAATGCATGCTAATGCATTAGCAATATACAACGCTATACTTAGGCACTCGGGTACTCCACTCAAAAGGTTGTCTAGGGATATGGTCATAGTCAACTGTTTCTCTGGAATCAGGATACAGGTTTTGACCAGGACCCTCAGGTCCTTTCAAACCAAGTAGGAATACAGACAGTGGGCTGAATGATCTTGGATGCTGTATTAAAGAGGAAATGCTGAAGCATACAGATGTGCTCATCTCCAAGAATGATGCCACCACATCAAATGAAAATGATTGACTTATTAAGTAGTGTCATTCCAAGGGGTTCCAATGCATGTCAGCATGACAGGCAATGGTTTGCAGGCTATGGTGCTTTGTCAAAGATGGCCTTTTCCTCTGTCCTTATGGCTTCTGTATATTGGCTCAGTTATTTTCTTCCTTTGCATTAACTTTTTTTGACAAAGGTAAGTTGTTGAACATTTCAACCTAGCCAATTCTAATCTGGGTAATATTAAGATGGCTCTACTCATTGCTAGGAGTCTGAATAATACACTTCCTGATTTGGAGATCTTCCAGATACTTAAGTACCATCATATACGTGTTGCTACAGCAGTTTGTTTGAAGTGTTCTAATAATAATAAGGTAAAGCACCAGTCACTCATTCAGACCATATGACGTAGGCAGGGGAGTATCTGTTTCATCCACTCAGACATTAACTCATGCCAAATACTTCCAGAATCAGAATTCAAGCTCCTTCTCTTTTTAGTCATGTTTGATAAAGTCAGTTGCCACATCATCGTTAACTATAAATCCTCTTCAGTATCACCAGATGGTCACAGTATGTACTTAGATACACTGGATTCCATATCTGTTATCCCAATGGCCTAATTGAAGGATACTATAAATATCTTTCCATTACTTCAGAATCTTAGACAAATAGCAATAACTATGTCTCATATTTCTTCGATTTTATTTGTACCTACTCCATAGATCAAATTATCCAAGCTGCAACAGGAGGGAGAAATGTACTTGCCCGTTGTCCTTATTAATATTATCTTTGCTTGTACATCTACTAACATCAATCCCTCCTTGATCAAATCTGACTACCAGATTGTCACCTTCTTCCTCAGGTTTAGAACCTAATTATCCACAAATTAATCTACATATAGGGACAACTCCACAGACAGATTTAAATTCCTGCCTGAGGACTTTAAGAATTTCAAAAGAATTCTGCATGTCTGCTGACCTGATCTCTAAAGCCACCACATTCATTAATGATTTTACAGACATCTCAGCCGATGCATAAGTACCCCGATACTAAGTAAAGTATAATGACAACAGTTCAGGGATAAACCCCAATGATGGAACTCTCATTTAAGAACATTCCATAAAAGGAGAAGAAAAGTTTCTGTTTCATATAAAAAAATATTCCACCGTCTATCAGAAAGAGAAATATAAGCAGGTCTTTGGATGTCTTAAAGACATTATTAGGAAGAATAAGACAAAAGATGAAGTAAGGATAGTTAACACTTTCTAGGGATAATCTAAGAGCTTTTTTCGACTGTACTGCAAGCATTAGAAGTAATGTCAAGCACTACATCAAGCTTAAATTCAATGGCACTACTTCTTAGGAATACCAAAATCATAGCATATGTCTTGTTTGATTAACTTAGCTAAAGAGTTCCACTCCCTCACACCCAATTTCCCTTTCTTGACCCTTTTAACACTGTACCTCCAGTTATCACTATGGACCAGATCCTGGAAACTTTTACCAAACCTAAAAATATTAACTCCATGATCCTGGACAATATAGCAGGCTATCTGGTTGTTAGCCCTAAGTATGTTATCCTGGAACCTCTGCTTAAACTTTTTAATCTATGACTACTCCCAATTCCTGCATGGAGTTTGCATTTTCTCCCTATGTCTTGATGGGATTGCTCCCACTTCCCAAAAATATACTGTTTCCACCTCAAATTCACCCAAGAGTGGAGTTATGGGCAACAGCATAGACTCTAGATGGTGCCTATAAAGCAAGAGTAGCATGGAACAACTGCTTTAAGCACTAAATGTGGTGCACAGTATTCTCAAGATAGGGGAACATGGATGACAGACTACATGCCATGTCAGGACTAGCCACTCAATGGTGTAGAAACTGTCTCTGGGTGATTTTGTCATGTTGAGTATTGTCACCAAAACGAGGACATGGGTATTTGGTGGTAATAAAGAAAGGAATGCATCATGAGTTTGTATTTAGGGTTATTGAGACATTGTTTAAAGAAGTGGTCATATAAAAGATTAGAACTGAGAGAATATGACTGGATTATTTGTATGCAAGCAGACCATATGCCTGGAATTAACAAGATGGTTAGTGTCAAACTTATACTTAAGCATAAACAATTATCTTTGAAATAGAAGTTTTTATTCTGTTATTAATGTTTTTAATGTATGTAACTTTAAATATTTATTTTATATGATTAATTACATTAATTGATGGTGTAATGTGGCTGGTTGGGCTGTGTCTCCTGTTTTTTGTGAATGTTAGTATTTCATGCAGGTTTTTATGCATAGTTGTATTACACTGATAAAGGATTATTTATTCCAAAAGCATTGTTTATTGTTTTACTAAAACTTTTATAGTGTTGCAGAGTTTGCCTTTTTGCATTATTCTTTGTCAAGGCAGATATACCTACAACGCCACTGGGGTGGTTTATGTGGCCCTTTGTTCTGCATGCATTGGTTTTTATATTGGAAGATTGAATGAAGATTAAATTATAGGATCTATGAACATTTATATTCCATCAAAACTGCTGATGAAAATAATGCTGTATTTAAACATTCTAGATCTTCCAAGGATTTTAAACGGTTTACTTGCTTTGTATTGGAAAATGTCTTCCAGGATGAGGGGAGGGGTGATTGGCAAATTACCTTATACCTTACTCTAGGGAACTGTCATGACAAATCCTTTTAAACTCTGATGTTTTACCTGGCTTGAATGATTTTGTCTCTCTTACTCCAGTTTTAAAGTGATGATCCGTTAGGCTGAAGCATTAGCACTTCCTGTCATGCCTACCTTTTTAGAATATTTCAGTTTGTTTTACAGGAATGCCTTTTATTCTGATGAAATTCTTATAATAGGAACAAAAGTGCTAAATCATTAAATTTTGTCAGATACTTCTTGTGGAGTGTTCATTTTTTTTCTTTATTTGGTTTTCGTTTTGGAACTTTTGACCTACTCTTTTATTGTTTGTGCTGTATGTTCACTACTACGTTGGGTTGTGATGACTATCTTTACTTCCCAGATAAGCTTTGTTGAATACAATTGATTCTCTAATGTCTACCCTGTTTACTCTTGGTAATGCAGGCTAAGACAAAATACTTTCTGAAACTTTGTGAGATTTCATAAGGTGAAATATGGGGACCTTCACAATTTGTGGCAGAGAAATAAGTAGACACGAACAGTCTGAAAGGATTTTAATTTTTCTGAGCACAAAACAACATCAATATGATTATTATAAGGAGAAAAAACAATGAAGTACATTTTTCAGTGGAGTTTCTTTAATTAAAAATACAGTGATTATGACTTTTTCACTTGGCTGCAATGACATGGATGACTATAGTTAAGAGAATAGAATAATTCCGCTGAAATCTGCATGTAGCACATGTAACTCCAATATTACACTCCAATATCAGCAAAAAGACAAGCTTGTTAACCCCCTTTCTGATGGCAGACAAGTGCTCAACAAGCTTTTGTTAACTACCTCTAAGCACTTTTCAAATCTGTTCTTACATTAGGGATGAAGAGGGGTCATTGTAGTGCAGCAATGAACAGCAGCAGTAGTAGGTAAAATAGCATTTAAAGGCTGTAGGAAATTCACTCTGCTACTGTTATAAGCAAGAGGTGTGGCAGAACAAGGTAAGTAAGAGCTTTTAAAGCTCTGCATTCTTTAGAGAGACATTTATATTCTACCTGCTGTCTGTCTTACAGTGCCAAAATGTTTTGCTGGCTTTATAAAGCTTTGAAAAACAGTAAAACACATTGTACTCATAATTCTTTCTGTGACTGCATACAGGAGATAAAGCTCCATGCACCACTCAAGATCCAACAGTCATAACCCTATATTATGTGTTCTTGACATGGATATCAAGAGTCACTGCTTGAGTTTTGCTCTTGAGGTATCTTTCTGGGCATTCGTATTTCATACGCATAATAAGTGGGTTATAATTGGAGATCCTGTAATAATCCTCTATATGCAGTCATTGCCATGTTTAAACTGAAATAATCTAGGTATGTTACTAATGAGTTATAATGGGACTTGAACTGACAGAATACGGCTTTCAAATCTTTTATCTACATTTATTAGCTTAAAACACACAAAGGTATATCAAAAGAGCCACTAATCTTAATTCAGTTTCAGTTTATACTTACATTTATCAAAATGTACTAACTATTCAATCCTTTTCAGTGATAATTTTGTCTCTATTATCAAGTTAGGTAAGGCATTTAACATACTCAGTCATGTTCTAGTGTATATAAGAGTATCAGAAATCATATGGGTCTGAATGCTGAAACAGTGCTTTATAAATATCCTTATTTTGCAATAGCTAGCTTTATTTTTTTCATCAGAGAACTTAAACATAGAACCACCAATGGTGTGAAAAAAGATGTGATCTTTTGTCAACATCATGGCTGTAAATTTATAAGCACTCCTAAGGACAAGATCTAACTGAAACAGCTATGCCTCAGTTGTTTCATATAACACAGTACTTATCTTGTTAGACTAACTGAAATATATGTGTTTTTTATAAATGTTCCCGAATAACTTTAGTAAGAAAGTACTCAGTTTTGTGCAAAGTTTTCTTCTTTTTGCCCCCACACATCTGCTATATTGACCACCTGGTTGATCAACACATCACTCCTTTCTTGGTTTAACATCTGCAAATGCTTAGGTTTTTAAATACCTTGATGGCAATGGACCCTATTCCTAAGTCAGGGCCAAATTAAAGTTAGTAAAATCAGCTTTACTTCAGTCTTCAGTCTTTGCCGTTTGATACATGTTCTCTTCTCAGCACCTGCAAAGTACGCAGAATGGCTTCTTTTGCAGTTCACAAGGAATTATTTCTATCAGTAGAATATCTAAATATGTTTGAATAGGGTTTTTTGTTAGCCCCAGTTGCTCCTAGTACAGCTAGAACTATCTGTGTACGCTTATTCCACATTGCTCTACTTGCTCCTTTCAAGTCCTGATATTTTACAAAAGTATGCCTTTCAGCTGGTAAAAGCCTGCATTCACTGGGTTTATCAAATTTCATTAATCAATACTATTTCTGTCTTTTTCTCTTGAGAAGCAATATCTGGTCTATTGGCTTCTAATTTCTTAGCTGCTGGTATGGGATGATTTCATATAATCACTGCTATGTCATTTTCAACAGCCCTTTGTGGTTCATGTTTCCTATGTCTCTCAGCTGCCTCTGTGTCGTAATGTTTATAGTCTCCAGTGTAACAACCTTGCCACATTCTTATTTTTTTCAGTATACAAAGTTTCATCCTTGAGTGTATTGCAACCTGCAGCAAGATGTACAACTGCTTCTACTTCTGTACCGCAAAACTTACATTTGTCTATATCTCCTATCCCATCTATGGATTTTGTGAAACATTCGGCATGTAATCCACTAACTTGGACTGCCAATATTAACCTTTCACATTTTGACTTAATTTACCTGGGTTAATCATTCGTAAGTCAACTCTTGGTCAACATGTGGTTGTTTCAGTAGATCTCTATACTTCTTGCTATAAGGTTTTCCCATTTATCTTTAATTTGTTTTACTGATCTCGTTCTTTGTATTCTTTCTTTCGTTTTTTTGCACTTTCTGTTGCCACCTAAATTTTATCCATGTTTGAATGAATTTCCATGCCTGCTTGTTTCTTAAAGCCTTCTGCTAACCTAAACAAAAAGGTAATCTTAAACTTATTTTTTCATGTTTTAGAACTTTCCATATGTTCAGATTTGATGATGTCAATAAATATGAATGCAATCTCACAATCACTGACTTATATGTGCAGTCGATTTCAAGGAAGCCCATACTTCCTTCAGACTGAGGGATATAAAATCATGGCAAACACTGATTCTTATATATCATTTGATGTGTATTTCCTATCAAGCTTATCCAACTCTTTTTGTGGCCAGTCAATCACGCCAAGTTAAATCAGGAAGGGAAATCTGACTTATAGCTTGAAATTTATTCCTAGATGTCAAAGTAATTTTTTAGTATTAATTTTAGTGTCTTAAGATATTCCTTACTGAGCTTTGTTCTCATGTTTTCATGCTGTATGACTGCCCCTTCATCTATTCCAAGACTTTTGTATACTCCTTCTTGTCCCAGATCTTTCATATCACATGCCCCCCCACCTGTTTTATATTTTCTCTTTTCTTCAGTTTTCCTCTGTCAAATGTTGATTTTGTACATTTGAAGAGACCAAATAATTCCATATGTCATCTGAGAAGGTTTTAATGACTTGTAGCTCCTGTTCAAGGTTCTTATCTGATGAACTATATGATTTTAGATTATCCACCAAAAAGGAAGTGAGATATCATTTGACTCGATTATTTTCTTGAAGTCAGACTGAATCCATAACCTAAACTGTTGAGTTAACAGCTTAACAGATTGAGAGCAAGATAAAACAGTAATGGTGACAAAGTATCACCCTGAAATATTCCCCACTGGATTTCACTTCCTGGATAGCAATTTATCCATTTTTGTGTTTCATCTGCAAAGTGGTTTGCCATTTCTTCATAGAAACTGCAATAACATTTATCAATGTGTGATGTACTTTGTACATTAGTAAGCATTGTATAATCTAGGAGTAAGAAATATTATCATTTTTTGTAATCTATCCAAACCATACTTCATTTCTTGTTCTTTGTTTAAAAAAAAAGATGATCCTTTTTTCCATACAAATACATTTTATTGCCCTTCTGTTCTAATGCCATAGCTGATTTTTTATCTAAATGACTGTATACTCTATCTGCATAAGTTCCTGTACATAATGTACATGTTGTTGGTTGACAGGTTATTGAGCAATAGTTTTTAGGATGATTTGCAGGTTCACTTATGAGTATAGTTTTTCCAATGTCATTTCAGGGTGCACATATAATTATCTTTTTCACAAGGCTAAATCACAGTACAATGATTTTACTCAGTGCTAAATAATGTCTCTGGTTGACAGTTGTTCCTTGTCCATTCATGCAAGCGGCTCTCAGAAGATGTTTGTTATGCCTTGATGTCCCACTGCTTCCTGTGTAAGTGCTTGAAAGATGGGCATGCAATAGATATCACATATCTTTGCACGTGATGCACTTCCTCAGGAATCCCTGATCTCATTCTTCATACAGGCAATTCTTGCTATGTCCCCATTCTCCATCAGTGGTTCATTTTACAGGAGGCATGCTGCATGACATGCTCCTCAGCTCCCAGTGAGAGAGGTGAGCAGGCTATGACTCTTCAGTCTTCTGCCTCACAGACTGGATGATCTAGTACTAGGGCCACTGAGGGAATCAAGGTCAAGTAGGTCAGGGTTAGGACTTCATCCATCTAAGCCATGAAGCTTGAACAGTTCTGTACAAAGTTGATATTAGGCAACACATTTTCATTTCACGTTAAAATTCAGATAAGACTGTCATAAATTAGACCCGATTCGACCCAATGTCAAAGGACATCCAATGGCTGACTGAGCTCATAGGTATGATAATTAAGCTCCTTAAACCAATCCAGAGCTACTCCTGCCTGTTTAACATCTTCTTCTTTAACATTTGCTATTCACAGGAGAGTCGTGAACAGGACATCCTAAACTAATGCTTCTGGCAAAGTACTAGCACATGATACTTTGAGACAATCAAGAACATCGAGGTACCTTCATTAAACCACATTTTAAAACTTCCACAGGAGAAAGAGCTTTCTCTAGGTTAGGCCCAGCTGTTTGAAATCTGCTACCTACAGAAGTGAGGCAGCAAGCGACACTTCAGTTATTCAGATTAAAAGAACAACTGTTTTTGGACACCAAATGTTCTTGCTTCTGTGACCATGGCTAGTCCTTGCAGTGCACACTGTAGATACATATTTCTTATAAAGACATGTTTTGAAACGATTACCACTAGTTCAATGGCTACCTTAATTGTACATACTGTAATAATATCACTTGCATTTATAGCTGTAAATAACAGTTGCAGTATGCATTTTCTTTGCTTCATTATTGTAGTATGTACAGCTCATTGTGTTCTTTAGTCTAAGTGTAATTTTCTTTTTGTATCTTTCACTATGGCACCCATGTTGTGACTGAAAAGGGTCTATTGACTAGTCCACTTACCCCGTTTTCAAACTGAAATAAATAAATAAAAAATTACATCTGCAGAGCATTATCCACATCTCCAGCACACAGCATCCTCCTTCCTCTATTTCTCCCAGAGCTTCCCTCACATATTTCACCAGTGAATGGTGTACAAAATTAGATCAATACTGCATTTCTATCTGACAGTCTTTTATCGATTGTTCATTCCTATGCAGCTTGTACACAGGAAGTCAAGCAATGAAATATAGCCATTTCTATAAATCAGATTGCTCTTCAAACTGCTTGTATTTTTAATTGCACTTACACAAGAAGTTGTCCATTTGATTATAAAAAACTGCTTCACACAGACTAGAGACAAAAAAGATGTACAA
Organism: Protopterus annectens; assembly: GCF_019279795.1. Taxonomy (NCBI): domain Eukaryota; kingdom Metazoa; phylum Chordata; order Ceratodontiformes; family Protopteridae; genus Protopterus; species Protopterus annectens. Next base: position 216,159,760 of record NC_056730.1, on the reverse strand, counting down.
ATATGTGAATGTGGAGAATGAGTGCATTAGTTTTGTTCATTTTGTTTTACCTTCCTCACTTTATTTGTAAACATATGTATAAAAACAATGCATTGTGGAAGAGTAATCACTGTACATAAGAAAGCTACCGCTGTATAATCATCAACAAACATAGACTGAAGAAAATTGAAGATTAATTGTATATGATAGTAGTGTTAAACATGTAATATTTTGTTAGCAAGAAATGTATTTAACTTTTTCCTTAATATTTAACATACATTTTATTTTTTCTTGCAAAAAATAGTCTACACAAATTTAACAGTCATTTAAGATTAATACCATGAACATGGTGTTAAGAAAAAAATATATATTTTGTCTTTATTTTTAAATAATCCTACTGTATATCAAAGACACTGGCTTTGGAATACATAGTGCATTTTTATTCACACCTAAAATATGATATATTTTTATTTATATATTTATATATTATATTTTATATATTTATATTTATATATATAAAATATAATATATAAATAAATATATAAAAATATATTATATTTTAGGAGTGGATAAAAATGCAGTACCTATTCCAAAGCCAGTGTCTTTGATATACAGTAGGATTAACGGTGAGTGTGGAAGAGAGGTGAAGAAGAGAGTACAGGCAGGATGGAGTGGGTGGAGAAGAGTGTCAGGAGTGATTTGTAACAGATGAGTACCAGTAAGAGTGAAAGGGAAGGTCTACAAGAGGGTAGTGAGACCAGCTATGTTATATGGGTTGGAGACAGTAGCACTGACAAAAAGGCAGGAGTTTGAGCTGGATGTGGCAGAGTTAAAGATGTTAATATTTGCACTGGGTGTGACAAGGGTGGACAGAATTAGGAATAAGTATATTAGAGGGTCAGCCCAGGTTGGAAGGTTTGGAGACAAAGCCAGAGAGGCACGATTACGTTGGTTTGGACATGTGCTGAGGAGGGATGCTGAGTATATTGGGAAAAAGATGCTAAGGATGAAGCTACCAGGTAACAGGAAAAGAGGAAGGCCTAAGATAAGGTTTATGGATGTGGTGAGAGAGGACATGCAGGTGGTTGGTGTGACAGAGCAAGATGCAGAGGACAGGAAGAAATGGAAACAGGTGATCCGCTGTGGCGACCCCTAATGGGAACAGCCAAAAGAAGAAGATGATTTTATATATTTATATTTATATCACACAAATTCCACTGTTACTGTTTTTAAACCCACACTATCACAGTTGACATGCTCCTCCTAACTTGCCTAGCCTCTTTATTTATTTATTTCAGTTTGGTGACCGTGGAAGTCCACAGGGCCCATCAGTGCCCGTTTTACTCCTAATTCTCAACCTCACTGCAGCTATATCTTTGCATACCCCCACACACCAATGCACATCAGCAACCTCCTCTAACCCTCTCCCCAATCAACAACACGGCTTCTCACGTATCTCCTCCCAGCTTTTCCCCTATACCCTCCCATTCTGTTCAAGCCACAAACTGGCCTCCTCACCTTCTATGAAACCACACTTGACACCAGTACTTTCACCTACGAATAAAAGACACTTCCCATGGTACGCATTCCTCATTACCTATCTACTTCAATGTGGTACATGCATCCTAACCCTGGCCCACTATCTAATCCTAACCACAAGTGTAACCCCAAAGACTTAAACATACTTACACAACCTTAGAAGTATATATAATAAAATGGCCCCACTGCATGTCTGGATTGATCAAAATAAACCTGACATACTAGCCCTTACTGCAAAATGGCTACATCACAATGTAAAAGACTCAGAAATAATACTGCCAAACTTTTCAATAACCAGAAGAGATAGATCTAAAAAAAGGGGTGGTATATCACTTCTATATCCCTCTACACTGAACAAAACACCCTATACCAGTAATATTCCCATCTTTTCAAATGCTGAGGTACTAATCTCCTTTTTGAACCTTAATAAATCAAAAAGAATTTGCATAATAGTAATATATATCCCACCAGGTAACAATATACCAGTGTTAGAAAATATTTTATCCTGGACATCCCAAACAATAAACCTTGAAACAATAATCTTAGGAGACATAAATATAGATTGGCAAATCAAAGCTTCCGACTCCCCCACAAATAGTATAAATCTGTATGTTTTTTCAAAGCTTATCAATGCTCCAACAAGATACAGCAAAGATCTTACCTGCCAATCTACTTTAGACTGGATTCTAGTATCCCAACCTGCTAATTACCCCTCTTCTGGTACACCGCCTAGCTCCCTGAGTGATCATCTACCAGCTTAATCCCTTAGAACAAACTCCCAACAACTAAGACTACACACTATCAAATCAGTTAGGAACTCAATTAATTGTTGTCAGCATAAATTCAACAATCTCCTACAGGAAATAGCCTGGACACCTCTTAAACAACTATCCCTTAATGATGTACTATACTTTAATAACACCTTCCTTCACATACTAATACACTAGCTCCCATTCGTATTAAAAGAATCAAAAAGAACTCAGCACCATGGCTCTATAAGGAATGTAAACACCTGATGAAGCAAAGGGACCTAACCTGGAAACAAAACAAAAATGAACAAAATCATGTTAATTTCAAAAGACTACACAACAAAGTGACAAAACTAATCAACAGAGATAAGAAGTCATATTATTCCAAGCTTCAATTCCAGCATAAAATCAACCACAGTATATTTTGGCACTCCATATCTTCTCTATATGTAACCCTGGAAGAAATGGAGAGCACACCCTATCACCTGATACCCCTCCATCACAAATAGCCAAAAACTTTAACAAGCATTTCATAAAATCAGTTTCAGACCTACTAACTAACACCCCTAATGCTGGACCCCCCACCCTTCAGCCTATTCAGACACCGACCCCATGCCATCAGCTACTTCTAAATATGTCATTACTAACCCCCATACTCAACAAAATGTCATAGAAACCCCATTTTCATTCAGCCCATACCCACTGACACCATTAAGAAACTGCTACAAAAACTAAAACCCGGCTCTCCTTCAGCAGACACTCTCCCCCCATACTACCTCAAACTGGCTGCTAACTCAGTTGCCTACTCAGTCAGTATCCTTATAAATAGGTCTTTATCCGAATCAGAAGTACCTACCATATGGAAACAATCTCACATCACCCCCATCCACAAAGGAGGCAACTCTTTTGATCCATCCAATTTCCGTCCTATATCCATCTTGTCACCCATATCCAAAATTCTTGAGGCAGGTATCCATTAGCAGGTAATGCAATATCTATTGCAAAATAACCTTTTAACCAAAAAACAACATGGCTTCCAACCTAGCCACAGCAAAGCTACAGCCCTATTATCTTTTACAGACACCATGAACAAGGCCAGAGATGCAGGATGCTATACAGCCTCAGTATTCTTTGATCTCTCCAAGGCCTTTGACACAGTATCTCACCCATTACGTTTAAACACACTGTCTAACTTAGGCTTCTCACATAACACAGTAAAATGGTTTCAGAGCTACCTCAAGGATCGTAAACAAGTAGTGAAATCGTCCAACAAACTCTCACCCTTTCTCCACAACCCTAATGGAGTCCCCCAAGGCTGCATCCTAGGACCCCTACTCTTCAACAATTTCACAAACAACCTTAACACTGACTCTCACCTTGGGACCCTCATTCAGTATGTTGATGATTCCACCATAATTTGCACTGCTCAATCATACCAGAACTACTCTCAAAATCTCAACAGTTATTTACAGCAGTTGAATCCTGGCTAAGAAATGCCCAACTCTTTATTAATCCAAAGTAGACAAAACTAGTACTCCTTCATCCTCAAAGCACCTCCCTTGTCACTGATCATTTCAACATCCTTGCATCTGACAACACTGCCATAGAAACAAGTGCAGGAAACCAAACTTCTAGATGTTATTGACAATAAACTTTCATTTGACCCCCATATACAGTAAAATATAAAGAAAACTCATCAAAATCTGGGACCCATATAGAAACAAACATTTTTTTATTACAGCAACCAAAACTACCCTTGCAAAAATATTTTTACTTCCCTCTCTTCTGTATGGTGCCCCTATCTTAACTAACTTACAAAATTCTTTCCTAAGCAAGTTGGAACAGTGCTACAACAAAGTTGCAAAGTTTGCCACAAACTCTAAATATCACACACACCACTGTAAACCACTCCTAGAATTAAACTGGCTAGAACTACCCAACCAACTTGCCTTTATTCAGCTATCTACCTTGCACAACCTTATTTTCAAGCCTACTGCCTGCCCTGCACTAGCCAATCTAGTCGCACCTTATACACCAAATCGATCCCTAGGATCAGAAGTCAAAAATCTGTTAGTTATCTCAAAACCCACAAAAAAACCTGGTCGCTCTCTGTATTCATACTCTGTCTCTGTACATTGGAATTCACTACCTCTAGCTATCAGGTTTATTACTGGCCTAACCCATTTCAAAGCCTCTTTAAAAAATCATCTCAAAAATACATGGCTCTGCTCCTGCATAAAGCCTGCCTAATGCTCAGGTTTTCCTCTTCTCTCACATTTCAATCCCTGACAGACTGCAAGATCCTAAGGCTCTTCTAACTCCTTCTCTGCTTCTATATCATATCCTTAAGCTGCTGCTCAGGCTTTACTGCTTCTATTCTTCTTAACTCTCTCTCTCTCGCTATATCTGGAACCAGTGAAAAACCTTCACAGCAACTGGTAAAATCCAAAAAGCTTTATTGTATCATACACCGGTTGAGCGCTTTCTTCCCTACTGAAGGGACTTCATCAGAACAGTTTTAGTTTTACAACCAAGCCCTTTTATGTAAAGAAGCACCCAATTAACCAATTAATTATACTAAACACTTACATAAAAACTACAGAGACATAAAAACAAGATGCATATAACAATTATGTGTATACAACAGTTCAAAACATTACACGGCAATTACATATCAGATAAATTAACGTTCACTATAAAAACTTTAAAAATATTCACTCAAATGTCTAAAACTAATTATGTTACCCTAAAATATTTTTTAACTTCAAATGACATGCCATATTCACATTTTCATTAATACCAGGTATCTGGGTGGCATTCAGCCTTAACTGCCACCTTAACTCACATATATCTAAATGTACATCCAGTATTCTACCCTGGGGGTCCTTAACCGACTGTTGCAGTACAGAAAACTTAAAAATGTGGTCCTTGTTCTCAGATATATGCCTATTCAAGGCGTTAGTCATTTTGTTGTTTCTTATATCCAGTAAATGTTCCCTTAAACCTGTCCTTAAATCGTCTACAGGTTTTGCCCACATAAAAAGTAGGGCATGACTGGCATCTACTCACATATACCACATTCTTATTGCAACAGTTAAAGTGCCCTGCAATGTGTATATACAGTCCATTTAGCCTCAAATACTCTGGGGTCCCTCCTATATTCATACAACAATTCCCTATTCCACATTTTCTCGCTATATGTCTGCATCACTAACTTTCTTCCTGCTATTTCTACATCATGTATGATGAGAGTGACTATTATCATCTGTAATGTTTTAACTGTATAGAACTGTTTAGATGTGTAGTAATATAGCAATAACCCACGCCTGGGTGGGGGTAATGCGGGATTTACCCACGGTTGGCGTGGTTTGGTCCCGAGGGCGAAGCCCGAGGGACCAAACAAAGACAACCGTGGGTAAATCCCACATTACCCACACCCAGAAGTGGGTTATTGCTATTATACTATGACATTATTTAAGAAAAGAAATAATTACTTTTCTTAAATAATGGCATTGTATAATGCCTCTTTGCTGCCCTTCCGCAGCTGTGTGGTATCGCGGCAGTTCTGATGTACTGCGCATGCCTCGCAGTACATCAGAGCTGTGGCCAAAAGCAGCGGAGAAAGCAAGATCTCTGTTGCTTTTGCTGTTAGCTATGTTAAATGGGTTTAACATGGCGAGACAGCTTTAAAATAAGCAACGGAGGTGTCCGTTGCTTATTTTAAAGCTGCCTCGCTATGTTAAACCCATTTAACATAAAAATAAAGCAATGGAGATCTTGCTTTCTCCATTGCTTTTTAAACCTGTCTCGCTATGTTAAATGGGTTTAACATAGCGAGACAGCTTTAAAATAAGCAACGGAGATCTCCGTTGCTTATTTTAAAGCTGTATCGCTATGTTAAACCCATTTAACATAGACAGGTTTAAAAAAAAGCAACGGAGAAAGCAAGATCTCCATTGCTTTTTACAGACTGTGTTGCTATGTTAAAGGAGTTTAACATAGCGAGACAGCTTTAAAAAAAGCAACGGAAATCTCCGTTGCTTTTTTTAAACCTGTGTCACTATGTTAAACTCTTTTAACATAGCAAGACAGTGTTTTAAAAGAGACTTATACTAATGGAAAAAGTCTGGGCGACCGGACCTTTTTCCATTAGTATAAGTCGATTTACAACGTGCACGCTGGCCAATCAGCGTGCACGTTTTGGAATATTAATGGGGGGTCATGGTATAATATAGTACAACATCTTGTAGCAGTTTGCTCTTTCAACTTATTTTTTGTATAGTATTTCTAATGTAATCTTTATTGTATTGGATTATACTGTATTTGTATTGTACTATATGTGGAGCTTTTCTTCCTCTGCTGAAAATGGGTTCTGTAGACCCAGTCAGACCACCCTAGTAAGCAAATGTCAAATAAAATAATAAATAAATGAATATTGCTAAATTGTGCCATACGTTGTATGTTCTGTCATTGTCCTGGTCACCATTAAAAATCAACACATTTATCCTGAAACAAAAGAAAAAAAGATACAAAGTCATTCTGCAGCTTCAGTTTTGAAACTGACATGCATAGTGGTTTATTTTAACTGAGCACACCTACGTGAGAACTGCTGTGAGGAAGTTTCCATTTTCTTCCGCTTCTAGTAACTGAATTGCATAACTCCACCAAAGTTAGTTACAACATAATTTATACTCTTTTTTTTTTTTTTTTTTGTTGAAATTTACAAGCACGATATGTTTGAAATAGCTTGTTGCAGGCATCAAAGTGGAAATTTTACTCTTTCTAAACAGGACATATATTTGCATGTCTGATAGTCAGCAGTCTGTTACTGCACTGTTCTGTAATGATTCAGCTTATGTGTTATTGTGCACCTGTGAAGCATAAGTGGTATATACAGTATGTGCTGGTAATATAATACATGGGAACAGCTTTCAAAAATACAGACAGAGCAGCACACCGAAGGAAGACTTCAGCACACCAGCTGCGGACGCAATTTTATAAGACTCACTGTAAGCAGTCTGAGTACTTAACTATTCAGCATAGGATAATTATGGATTTCAAAGGACATTTTGTGCACCCAACACAACTTAAATGTGACAAACTTCCGTACCAACTCTGCTTCTGAAATCTCTGGCGTATGCTATACTGTACCACAAGGAACAGAAGATATTATACAAAATACAATAGAATACATAATAATACCACCAATAAATCAATAAATACATAAATAAATAAATAAGTGCTACCTGCAGTAAATGAACTGCAACAGGCTATAGGACTACAAGCCATGGATGAGGAAGTGACTGTGTACCCTAAAAGACAGCCAGCAAGAGTGATAGTGAGGCTACAAATAAACCAACTGTCAGAGCAACAAATAATTGAATGATACCACCCAGAGAGACATCTGATGCGGGCTATGTGCAACATGCGTGCCCCATACATATCTTTGTGGATATTGCAAGGCAACCCCATCCCTCTTAACGCATTACATCCAAGTAACATCTCCTCTAGGCATCAGCTATTACTTGTTCATGCTTGCTTTAATGATTCCACCACCATGCTACATGCAAAGTATCAGAATATTTTATCTTGAAGCATACATGATGGCAAACAAAATTGTATTGATATTTGACCTCTGTCAATGAGTATTTGTTAGAATTGTAAGACGACAACTACATTTTTAAAGGCTCAGGCCACACCCACTAGGAGTTAAAGGTACACACTCAAAAGAGTTGTATTGAAGGGAATGAGTTAAAACAAAATTGTGTCTCAGCCTGGGTGTACTTGTATTTGGGACATTCCAAAGACACATGGGGATGGTGTAGGAGTGTGATGGACAGCTGCCAGTTATATCCTATGAAAATTCCTGGCAACAGTGTGCAGTAAGTTAATAACTACATACACTTTCCATCTACCCCCATGGAGTGGAGAATTATTATGTACCAGTTATATAACCCTGCAAGCTTCCCACATGTATTTAATGCAATAGATTGCACCCACATCACTATCAAGACCCCAGGTCATGCTGAAGCAGACAGATACATTAACAGAAATTTTTGGCCATCCCTGAACTGCTAGTTCATGTGTGCAGCAGACAGCAACATAACAAACATTATGGCAAAACATCTTAGAAGTGACCACGATACTATCATATGGAGGGAAAGTGATCTGAGGGCCACCTTCCAGCAAGGTGAAATTCCTGATGGAATACTACAGGATAAGTACAGGAACACAGCTTGAATGTAAGCTAATCATATCCTTCACAACAACATCCATGCTGACAACATGTGAGTTTATTCACCACAAAAGGTGACTTGTGGATATCCACTTGAGCCATGGCTAATGAACCCATAAAGAGAATCATCAAATCCTGCAGAAGAGGCCTACAATACAGCGCATGCAACAATATGAAATGCCATTGAGTATGTGTTCAGTGTACTGAAAGCTTTCTTTAGATATCTGGACACATCCAGGGGTGCACTGCAATACACACCTGAGAAAGCAGCACATACGATAATTATGAACACCATGCTACATAACCTGATAACAACAGGCCATGGCAGTCTTCCAGCTGCAGGTGTGTGGGCTCTACTCCAAGAACCCTGATATCTGAAGATGACATCCAACAGGTATCACAGCAAGAACAGGAGGACATAGGGGGCAAACGTCGCAGGTGTGGGCAATGAAGGGTGTGATGACAAGTGTGGGTCCAGACAACAATGCATCATCTGACCCACAGCGCTGAGTCATGACATGACACGTACAGAAGTATACATGTTAAACATTGATGTTCAGGTTTTGCCCCACCGTAGCATCACAGATGTAATCTAATGGCAATCACCCAGTAGATGTACACAGTTAGCATCAGACATAACAACATAATCATAAAATATTACAGTATGAACTTATACAAATCTATCACAACAGGGATCATTATCTCATTGCACAACTAACACAGGTATGATTACAGACTCATATTGTTGTATCTATGTATGGCAACATTAAGCACCACACATGACTTTTACTGGAAAAGCTCACCAAGCCTCTGACACAACTTGCTGTGATGGAAAGGTTAGTTTGCTTTTGATTTCTTGTATTTTGTATTACTTTATTGCTTTCTTCCATTTTGTATACTGTGATTTGTTTTCTTTACACTGTGTTTTACTTGTATTCTGCTTTGAATTGCATATTAAAACTTGGAAAGAGGCCACAGCTCTATCTGTTATGAGTCACACAGATCCTTAACACAACTGTCTTTTTAGTTGCCTGCCCCTTATGTTAATTTGACCATATCTTCTTCCCTCTCCCCTTTCATTGACTGTTGTGAGCAAGCAAAACATTATCATTTTGTGAAATCACTCCCATTCAACTAATTACATTTATTGGCCATCCCACTGTATTCCACAGAGCCAGGAAATAAAAGTGCCCACCCCCTTTCACTCTATGTTGCTCTTTTAAAATTAGTGGCTCTCCACTTAGACAGCTGAAACTTTAGTTACCCACTTTTTCATATCTAGCTGTAAGTGCACACTGCAGTGATTATAATATTAATCCATTTTTTTTATTTTACTTTTAAACATGTATTGCAAGACCACGAGTTATTGGAGAGACCACATTCTGCCTCTCAGTAGTCATCTTGGGATTAGTGGTTCTGTTTTCTCCTGGTGAGAGAAGGAGCACAGAGACATTATTTCCTGGAGACTGCTGATCACCAGAAAGCCTAATAACTGCTTCATAGGTGACAGTTTGAATTTGTGCTTACATTCTACTCTCGGTGAGAGAAGGAGCAGAGTGCTGTGATTCCTGACTGTTTCTGGTTAGACAATCCTGTTTGGTCTGGTTACTATTCAAGGCATCTACCAGGAAAAGGCTACAGCTGTCCTACAGACTCTTGCACCATCTGAGACAATACTGTGGATCACCAAACAGGCTGTGGCCTACTTCTCATCTTGGGATTGGTGCTAAAGGTTTGCTTCTGGTGAGAGAAGAAACAAAGGAGTGCTGTATCCCAGCAGAGTGAAGCTGTGGTGAGACCAGCACTAGTAGTAGCCAGGCAGTAGCCATTCATGTGACTCCCATTTTTTCATCATGCTTGACAATCTAATTCTTTGTTTTTCAGTAAGTACTGCTTGACTTATTTCTAACTTCTGAATATCTGCCTAAATACTTCATCCTTAAATTTTCAGGATCTATGTATTAGTTTCCCCTCAAGTGTTTGGCCATGCCCTGTACAGACTCAGACACCTTGAGTGACATGTTTCCTGTAAAAGCATGATTGAAATTTCTCCAATGCCTAGTTGCACACAGGACAACTCACTTGCAATGACAAGCACTGTCCACAAAATAGCAAACCGAATACTACTGACATTGCTTTATATTCTCACTCCAGCTATCTAATCACTAAAAATGGGTCAGTAGCCATGGATATAAACTTTCCCACTTTCTCTAATACCAGCTTTGTAGATATGGGCATCCTAAGGCAATGTAAAACTTGCCTCATGTTTACTGACAATGAGTTAATTCTCAAACAAACTGATATGGTATGTGAGAGATGTATTTACACAATGTCACTGGAGGCAAAGCTCTCACATAAAAGTACTCCTAATGTCAACAAGGTTGTTAGTAGTACACATGCTGAACCAATCACATGCAATTCAAAGAAGACATACAGACCCACATATGCTGAGGCACTTAAATGAACCCTTTCTAAACCATAAAGACCTCCTAGATGAAGTACACGTAACAAATAGCCTCAGCAGCCCCAAATACACTCTTTCAAAACAACACCCACATCAAGGCATAGAAACACATCTCATGGAGCCTCTACCTCTAAGCCCATAAGGCAAGATACTACACAATCCAACATTCTGGTCACTGAAGACTCCATCATGAGATACACCGATGTCCCTCTCACCAGGATGAGTAAAGAGAAAGTCACGGTCAGGTGCTTATCAGGGGATAGGATCTGCCATATTGTGCACACATTCAGGACATTGGAACACAAGTACCAGTATGACTCAGTCATAGTCCATGTGGGAGTAAACTACCTGAGATGTACCACCCTAGAGTATATGAAGAGAGACATCATAGAGCTCTCAGAATATGTGTCTCGGGCTGGTACGAGCCTAGCATTGAGCAGCATTTTACCTACTCCAAGGATTATGCCACGATACGAACAAACAATAATTGACTTTAATAACTGGCTTAGTTTCTGGTGTCATTCTAAAGGGGTGCAATATTTGTCAGCTTGGAAGGAGATGATCAACAGACCATGTTGCTTTGCCAGGGATGGCCTGCACCTCTCCCCTCTAGGCTTTTGTATATTAGCTAAAACATTGCCTTCCCCCATACTGCCTTTTTTGGGCAATGCTAAACTGAAAGTACTTCTGATATAGCAAATCAAAACCAAGAAAATTTAAAGGTACTACTGCTAAATGGTAGGAGTCTAAGCAAAAAACTCCCCTCCCTAGAAGCTCTCTTCAACCTAGAGAATGCTGACATCTGTGTGGTCACTGAGATATGGGGTAAAGCCATAGAGACCACACCAACAGTGCAAAGTTATAATGCCTTCCACATATTTAGACCAGCTACTACACAGACAGGGACTAAAGGGGGAGGTGTCTCTATTTAAATCAAAAATAAATATACTTCAAGTCTGGTCAAACAGGACAATGCACTTGAGCTGCTCCATGTTCAAATCACCATAGGCAAAATCCAATACAACTTCCTTGGAAGCTATACGTCCCCCTCTATGACCCAGGAAACCCATACTATGTATTTAAACTTATTAGAAAAACTAACCATCTGACCCAATACCATATTCAGGGGTAACTTTAATTACCCCATCATTAACTGGGAATCCTGTACAACACCAAGTGTACAGGCACAGAGATCCCAGGGTTTTGTGAACAAAAACTCTCTGAACCAGATAGTCAATACACCAACCAGGGGTGCAGCCATACTGTATCTGGTCCGCACTAATATGGGATAGTGCTGCACACCCCCTACTGTAATGTCTTTCCTGGGAAGGCTATACTACAAAATGGTCTCCTTTGAAGTAAAAATAAAACCTGGACCTCCAGCTAAACTTGGAATATTCAGGAACAACTCTAAGGCTAACAGCCTGCTATTAAGTGATAACCTGGCACAATTTCAAGCCAGGAAGCAGCAACAGTCATTTGCATGTATGGCAAGTGCAGAGGCCCAATCAAGAAGCAAAATGCAAAACAAAACAGGCCAGCACTTTTGTGAGAGGAAAAAACTTGACATTATTAAAGTAAAACAGCATTCAACAGACCGGCTTCAGCCCCAAGCCTTTTTCAATGTATAACACAAACTGCAAAACAACTCCAATATATATGGAAAAAATTAAGGTCAACAATTACAAATCAACTAATCAGCTAGTAAATTCATAAATGTTCATTTAAACTAGGTGGAAAAAGGCCACCCAGTCTAGCAATCCAGGCTTTTTATTTTTTATTTAAAATATTATACCGACCAGCTTTAAAGTACCTGTTGCCACATACACTACCTATAACAATAAATTTAAGTTGGGCAGCCGAATGTTTAATCGTATGCTTGCATAATGCATTAGTACAGCATTTAGTTCTAATATTACGAAGATGTTCAGATATGCATAATCTAATAGGTCTTGAAGTCTGACCTATATAGAATGCTGAATACGTGCATATAGCTAAATATACCACCCAATCTATTCTACAATTTGCAAATATATTTATATTAAATATACAGGATGTATTTTTGGCAGTGAATTCCTTAGTTTGAAACATGTGCCTACAAAAGGAGCAGAGGTTACAAGGAAAACATCCAACTAGTTTTCCACCATCTAATGTACCCTGAGTGATATTTGAAAAGGGCATTTTATGTTAGTAGTGGTTAAAAGCCATCTAATGTTTTGCCTCTCCTGAAGGAGAGGCAGCATCTTGCACTCAAAAGATCATTCACCCATTCATCAGCAAATAAAATATCCCAATGTTGTTGCACCAGATCCATGAAACAAAAGGTGTTACGTCCATAAGTAGTTATAAATCTAATGGTTTTATCAATGGTCCCCGTAGTAGTATGATATCTTAACATAATCACCTCTATGTAACTTATGTACCTCACTACTGGTCTGATGGAGATGTGACTTAGTGTACCCATGTTCACTGAATCTAGTCATTAGTTCCTTTTCCTGAAGTTTAAGTTCCTCATTTGTGGAACAAATTCTATGATCCCTCATAAACTGGGATTTAGGAATGTTACGGATGATATGTTTTGGATGACAGCTGGAGGCATGCAATAAGGTGTTGGAATGAAAAGGTTTACGATACACAGAAGTTGCCAAAGTCCCATCTTGTTGTCTTTTTAAAAGGACATCAAGAAATGAAATACAATCCATGTCATAGTTAATTGTAAACTTTCATTAAGATATTGAACAAATTCCTGTAGATATTCAACATCTGCTTTCCAAACCATCCAGCAGTCATCCAAAAATCTTCTCCAAATATCTATTTCATCCAGAAATAGACTGTGGCCATCATCATATATGATAATTTGTTCCAGATATCGCATGAAAAGGTCGGCATAAATTGGTGCCACATCTCCTTCAGACCAGTAGTGAGGTACATAAGTTACATAGAGGTGATTATGTTAAGATATCATACTACTACGGGGACCATTGATAAAACCATTAGATTTATAACTACTTATGGACGTAACACCTTTTGTTTCATGGATCTGGTGCCACAACATTGGGATATTTTATTCGCTGATGAACGGTTGAATGATCTTTTGAGTGCCAGATGCTGCCTCTCCTTCAGGAGGGCAAAACATTAGGTGGCTTTTAACAACTACAAACATAAAAAGCCCTTTTCAAGTATCACTCAGGGTACATTAGATGGTGGAAAACTAGTTGGATGTTTTCCTTGTAGCCACTGCTCATTTTGTAGGCACATGTTTCAAACTAAGGAATTCACTACCAAAAATACACCCTGTATATTTAGTATAAATAGATATGCAAATTGTAGTATAAATTGGGAGGTGTATTTAGCTGTATGCACGTGTTCAGCATTAGATTACGCATATCTGAACATCTTAGTAATATTAAAACTAAATGTTGTACTAATGCATTATACAAGCATGCTATCAAAAATCCAGCTACCCGATTTAAATTTATTGTTATAGATAGGGTATGTGGCAACTGGTTGGCATAATATTTTAAATTAAAAAAAGCCTGGATTGTTAGACTGGGTGACCTTTTTCCACTTGGTTTAAATGAACATTTATGAATTAACTAGCTGATTGGTTGATTTGTAATTGTTGACCTTAATTTTTTTCCATATATATTGGAGTTGTTTTGCAGTTTATGTTATACATTGAAAAAGGCTTAGGGCTGCAACCGGTCTGTTGACTGCTGTTTGACTTTAATAAAGTCAAGTTTTTTTCTCTCACAAAAGTGCTGGCCTGTTTTGTTTTACAAAATTTCAAACCCCCATAAACGCTGAGAACACTGCTGCCTATGCATAACTGTTCACAGAAACCCTGTACAAGCATGTTAATAGCTGCATAGAGGCAGCTGTACCCACCAGGAAGAAGTAAAGAGCTAACTCAAAAAACAAGCCACCCTGGTGGAATCACAGGAGGAAGAAAAGCATGGCAAAAATTACAAGGTGCAGCACAGAGATAAAAGCACTCTCGTCCAACTAAACATACATCTCAGAGGGAAGATAAGGTTTACCAAAGCCAACCTTCAGGTGTATTTGGTCTCGCAGGCCAAGGGCAACTACAAGGCATTCTATAACTATGCACACAACCTCAAAGGCAATACACAATTGTGTGCAGAGCTCATTGTAAATGGCGACACCTATACTGAGCCAGAAGATATAGCAAACCTACTGGCCGATACATTCAGCTCCAACTTTCCCCCTCTTTCCCCCTCAACCTTCTCTCAGGAAATACCATCAAATGTAACTCCCTCTGCTATCACTAGGAAACAGGTTCTTAATGCTCTCTCTAAGGCCAAAAACACTGCATCAATGGCCCCAGACAGTATCCCAGGATGCCTTCTAAATAGCATGTAACATGACCTATCAGGG
This sequence comes from Protopterus annectens, assembly GCF_019279795.1. NCBI lineage: Eukaryota > Metazoa > Chordata > Ceratodontiformes > Protopteridae > Protopterus > Protopterus annectens. Next base: position 216,144,396 of record NC_056730.1, on the reverse strand, counting down.
CCTCTGGAATTGCTATTTAACTATATCCTCCAAACAGGCTTCATGACACATGAATGGAGAACAGCAACTGTCATCCCTCTGCACAAAAGTGGGACATCTACAGACCCTGGAAACTACAGACCCAAAGGTCTCACCAGTCTTATATTAAAGCCATGGAAAGAATTATCTTGGGAATGATCAATAGTGATATAGTAAACTTCCAGACACTGGAACCAAACCAGTTTGGTTTTGTCAAGGGCAGAGCATTCCTACTCAACCTGGTGGACTTCATTGAGAAGGCTATAAAAGCAATGTATGAGGGCAAAATGGTTCACACTGCCTACCTCGACCTGGGCAAGGCATTTGACGCAATACCCACTTGGGCATTGTTGACAAACTCAAGAGGTTAGGTACAAACTTGTATGTCACCTGGTGGATACCCAACTGGCTCACATACAGGCTCCAGGAAGTTAGAATTGTGTAGTCCACCTCTACAAAGAGGCCAGTCACAAGTGGAGTCCCTCAGGGATCAGTCCATGGACCACTCCTTTTTGGCATTTACTTTTCTGAAGTTAAGGACAATGTCAGTGGTCTCTAGATCACTAGATTTGCAGAGGATTGCAAATTAGGAGCTGTGATTGAATCTCACACTGACACAAATATTCTCCAGGTGGGGCTGACACAGACAAACAACTGGTGTCAGAGCCATGGACTAAAACTAAATGCCAATAAATTAATAATAGTATCTTTTGGGAAGTCATCCACCCCTGGTAACTATCATATTGACAACACACCACCTAGAGATGGCTCAGTATTCAGGGACTTAGGGACACACATAGATAGCAATCGGGCCTTTGACCATCATGTGTCTACAGTAGTGAGAAGATCCTTCTGTGTTGCACAACTTAAAAATAAAGGTTTTGCATCTAAGTACAAGGAAGTCATTGTTCCACTGTATTTAGTATTCATCAGACCTGTCATTGAGTACAATTCCCCCTTTGGCATGTACCTAACTAGGCATATCCAATAACTGGAGTGTCCACCAGAGGTTCTTCACTAAAAGAATACAGGGCTTAAGTAAAATGTCCTATGCAGACAATCTCAAGGCTCTATCCCTGTATTTTATCTCCTACAGACTTTTGTGGTCATATTTATGCCTGACATAGAGGGAATTATCAGACCCCACTCTGATGGACCTCCTGCATATCTGCAAAACAAACAGCACCTGAATTACCCATTCTAAAGACTTTGAACCTTGCCTGTGATATAAATAGGACCTACTGGAGAAACAGGTATGTATCCCAGAGATTACCCCATCTCTGGAACAGGCTCCCCATTCCTGTGGTACAGAGTTCCTCCTGAACCCAATTCAAGTGCAGCCCTGCACAATTGGATGGGGAACAGGAAATCCATCCCTGGTTTGGCACCTATGTCTCTAATGGACACAGACAACCTGTAAAGGGTTCATCTCACAGGCCCTTTTCATCTTCCAAGCCCCTCCATACACTTATCAAGGGTATCAGAACTTGTCAGAGATTTGTGATGTATTTCTAGGCTTAAAACAGCCCTTGTGGTTGTTAGCCTAGTAAACACCTGCGAATCTATGTATGCAACACATTCCAATCTGTCCTCTATGAAAAGATGCAAACAGGAAAACAGCATAGGACATAGTGCAAAACTGTTATCAATATCACAAAGTATATTACTGTAAAGTATGGATGAATAATGTAATAAATTGAGTCAGCTATGGTTAGTAAAACATTTGGACTTCTGTGGCATCATACTTATCAATGAACACAGACAGATGACATTGTCAGTGCTCTGCACAGCAATTATTATCACCCTTTGGGTGACACTGACACTACCAGACAGAACTGTCAGTGTTACTCTAATACAGTCTAGAGCTCCCACGCTGTTGGCTCATACAACAGACCAGTCTTCCCCTGCCATGTATGGAAACACTTGGTCCAGGCTTCTCCACAGAGGAGACTACTGGAGTGATGGGGGGAAGAATCATGACTGCAACTTGACTGTCTAGTCATGACTGCCAGTCCCACATCAGATGGGCCAGCAGAAGAAGTATGTACACATAGGAACATAGACATTGATGCCTGATGGGCAAGATTTGCTTTCCTGATGGGGGCCTGCCTCTCCCATGTGGCAATTGACTAAGCACAGTCAGGGCATTCAGAGCTCTGCTTTTACTATAGCATTGCTGTAGTACTGACATGGGCAGGTATTATATGGATCATGACACAGATAACATATTTTCATTCTGAGCAGTCAATGACACCATTACCTCACCATGTCTGCTGGTGTGCAACACAATCTCTGGCAGAGGCAGGTACATGGATGTCAGATCCATGATGTCACTGGGAAAGTTAATTTGCCTGTAGAAGCAGTCATATACCCTGTGACACCTGCCTATGCACACTAGATGCATACCTATGTCTAATGAAACAGGCAGTATTAATGCATTGTGGGGAACTATCAACATTAGCATCAGTCTCAACATGGGTTTGTTGCCCACAGGCCTCATCCTATCCACCATATGATATCTCCTCACTGTCACTATGACTGGACACGTTTTCCTCCACATCTGAGGCCACAGCTATATCCACATGACTGCCACCATCTGAGCTGGGGTGTATCACCATGTCAATGTCCTGTGTGCCAGGGGCCATACTACCATACTGAGACACATCAGCCCCCACATTGGGATCAGTGGACAGGCTAATGGAGAATAAAGGCAGTTGTGCTAAAAAAAGAGACAGATGACACAGATCAGGACAATGTGCTTACATCTCATGCTGTATATCATCAAAAACATATGACACATATATCTCACTGCAAAATTGCAGATAATAATGGCTTACCATGAGGTATTCTCTGTGTATGAGTCACAGAATCTATATAATATGGAATTGACAATTATGTTCCATATCCAAGATACCTGACATATATGAGGAATACAACCATAACAGTAAAAGGAATGCATGGTGCATAACACACACTTGACAACTCCTCATGGGAGGACAGCATGGGAGGAAAGGGATGAACTGCAACTGTTGTCGGGAAACAAAGTCAGCATTATTATTCACATCATTGACAGCACTGACCATTCCAAATGCATTAAAGCATACTGTATGTATTACATAGACATAGCACTTGTTTGTGCACTTGATGATGATGTAGTCTGTCCTTTGAATGGGTAGAAGGACACAGTATTAATGCAGGGTAATAGGCATAACAATAATGGCATGTATGGAAAGTAGATAATAACATACCACTGACAGACTCCTGATGTTGTGAGTTCATATGTTGCATTGCAGATCCTGCAGTGGTAAAGTAAAGAGAAAGACAATGCAGTCATGTATGCAGGCAATAGAATACATGATTACATATATGACACAGTAACAGGGACTGCTGATATTCACATGACATACTGTGCACCTGTTGGCCAGATTCCCCTATGTAGTGACATTAACGTACTGTATTACAGGTCTGCTAAACATTACTGAAAACAATTAACCTGTTGTGGTAACATATCTGGTCTGTCTGTACTTGTATCTGCATGGCTTGGGCCCCCATTCTATAGTTTACAATGTTAGGGAAATATTAATATGACAGTAAACAGCAGTAGCATGACATAAGGCTGAAGCAATAACAGGTAATGGCCACAGTAACACAGTATGAAGACACTCACCTGCCATTTCCTGTTGTTGAACTGAACATTAATACAGATGACATTAAACACATTGGTTGTACTGTTCTGTCTGTACTGCAGTTGTATGGCTACATGTCATTGCACTTAATCATCATCACCCTTTGTTGATCCTTGTGCACAATGCAATTCTGTTGCTGAAAAATAAAACTGACAATACATGAATATGCATGCAAAAGCAGTTTGGGATGATTTACTCTATAGTCAACAATGTTGTGTGGCCTGGACTTCCTGCTGATATCCAACTCCCAGGAATGTGGTGCGCCCCATTTTCCATATGAAGGGATACATAAATAGTGTGGTCTTTTCAGGGGAGCCAAAGGTGGGCCATCTCTGGTGGTATCCCGCAATCTCTCCTACTGCCATCTCCTGATGGCTGCACTGAGGATCATGTCAGAACAGAATCAGCCCCAGACCTCACAGGATCTACTGTGACCTCCCACCACATTAATCACATTGGTGAGTTTGGCCCAGACTTCACTCCTCCATATTGTATTGACTGCCCATCCAAGGAATCTCTATCCATGTTGTCACATTGCATGCATTATAATCCCCTTCTCCTGTGGGGAGAAATTCTCAACTCCATGTCTGTTTGCCATCTGAAAGACATTGATATGCACGTGTTCATATTCATGTGGGGCCCAGTTATGGAGATGGTTATGTGGACAGCTTATGCCACTGTAAACCCAATGCATTCCTGTACAATGCAAAATTCTATAAAATACTCACGTAATGTGATATATAAAATCATACAACAATGCTTGCATAGATAACACTTGTAAAAGCAGTATAACTTGAGACATCTGTAGTGGCTGCTTTTGAGATTTGAACCACTTATAGTAGACTGTACAATGCAAAATTCTATAAAATACTCACGTAATGTGCCATATAAAATCATACAACAATGTTTGCATAGATAACACTTGTAAAAGCAGCATAACTTGAGACATCTGTAGAGGCTGTTTTTGAGATTTAAACCCCTTATAGTAGATATCCAGGTCCAATCACAACAGTAATATGCCACACACTCCATAGTCTGCATCCATTTAACACTAACATACTACACAAACATAGATGGCTATAGCTATAATGCAACTGCAGCCTAAACAGACAAGTATTCAAAAATGTAAGATTATGCTCAACAAGGTTTTAAGGTTGAAAGTAACTTTGCTACAAATATGCAACATAAATAATGAATAATATAAAGATTGCTTAAATGTAGAAATAGAGTTTAGTAATATGTGATTAGCATTCATACTAAATGACTGTGGCTTAAAAAATAAGGAGCTTGCTTATCAGTGTATTACACACATCAAGAAAGCTGACTTCTTACAGACTTGGCAAGAATGTAAAAAAACAGGATATATCAGAAAAAACTAATCTGCTTTCTTTAAAGAATGGACAACAGGACATGTGTTTATCCACAAGGTGTTTCCTTGAAAAATATGCTTTTCTAAGAAAGCTTATCCACAAGGCATTTCCTTAAAAATATGCTTTTCTGCACTTATCAGCATTTGCACAAGAACAGATGTGTCAGCATTTGCATCATCAGGCCAGTATCTTTCCAAAATCAAGAGGGAGTGCTTAACTAAAAATATATATAAAGTTTGTATTAAATCCAGTTATGTTAGGGGTATTGGTAGAGACACATTTGTCCCGAGGTAAATGTTATATCTCTCACATCATCTGTAATATATGAGAAGTAAAGTAGAACAATAACTAAAAGCTGTAACAGAAGTATGTGTGGTTTATTATAAAAGTTATTTGTTATTGCTCTAAGTTGATGCTGCAAAAAATATTCTCTCATCAGTGTATATTCTGCAAGTTTCTTATGCAACAGACTGTGAATGCAACTATAACCAGACTTTGATTTCAGCAGAATCCAGCCAGCAAGACTGAGTGTCTTAAGAAGACTTCAAATCCATCACAGTAAGCATCAGAGTAATAGCACAGTGCTTTAGCACCTTAAAATTAATTTTTCAAAAAACAATCGGTTATATGACATATTACACATGATGAACTTATAGCAACACAATTATTACAGAGCAGTGAATGCCATCCATATCAGCAAAGAGCATATGTAAATTATCTATTGAACAATTGAACAATATACAGAAAGCATCGGAAAACCTCAGGATGTGTAAGCAGGTCACAGATAGTAAAGACCTGTTTTAAGAATTATCAATAAGAAAACATCCATAACAGCAAAAGAAATACATGTTATATAGCAACATATGGGTGATGTCGTAATCTGTAGGTGACCATACGTACACCACAGAGTGTATGGAGTCCCCCTCAAGATCTATGGGTGATCAGTAAATCCATCCTGCGTACTGTTCAGTTTTACTATTTACATCTGTCTGTACAACTGTATATGGGAAAATACTGCATGTCCAGGATGCAGATGCCAATACCTGTATGTATACAGGTAAATCACACAACACTCCAGTAAGTTGCAAACATTTTTCCTAATACACTAATTTTCCATAAATGCATTACGCTAAAGAGATATATTTTGTAATGAATAATGTTACAATAGGTGTATAATGAACTAATATTCCCCAAAATAACAATGCTAGCCAGTGCCAAATTAACTTAGCAGCTACCTATGACTCAGGTATAACTAAAAGTAAGAACAACAATGTGCATACATCTTTTAAATTCCCTTTGCACCATACATAATTAAACAAGTTCATTAACATTCATGTTTTTGGAATTCCATTTGCAAACACCCATGTAAGTACTTGAAATATGATGCATTAACCAATAGCTCAGCAGAATGGGAGGGTGCTCTGCACAAGTACCCAAATAGGTATCATTAAATGGTACAATGTGTAGCACTTGCCCATTATCTGTGAATGATCTCACAACATGACATAAGCACCACTGTTAAATATTGATTTTGATACATTTACTAATCATATCATTGCTACCTGCAAACTGAGTGGGACCTCAGTGAGCAATTGTCATATCTGGGTATTTTGTCATTGGAATATTGGCATTATCAAGATGGCTACATCCAGGAGGCTTCTACATGGCTGGGCACCCAAATGGACCAAAGAAGAGACCACTCAGATGTTGACCAGCTATGTTGGATTGGAGCATCGCATGAGACCCAGACCACAGAACTTCACAATGATCAATATTTATAACCAGATTGAGAGGGAGTATTGACAACATAAGGGGATCTACTGGACTGGTGTGCTTGTTCACCACTGCTATGATGACCTGCACTGGAGAGACACAGAGGAGCTTCATTGGACAGTTACCGAGGTGCGTCGACTCCCAATGGATGCCTACAGAAAGTGCCATAATACTACGTATACATGAGCATTCTTGCAGAACTTAGAGAGCTAGCTGTGTCCCAGATATAATAGATACATGCCTTTTTTAACTATTAAGTAGCTGTTCTGACAATTAGCTCATCTGGATAATTAAGAAGACATGTTGACTATTCTCCATATAAGTATGGTTTCTATTCCCCTGGGTTTAATTTATTTACGTATGTTAATAATATATATAATATTGAACATTTTAAGGTACATCTGTTTTCCAACATATAATGACATCATTTCACACATCCAATATTGTCATATATCACTAACACCTATAGCACCTAGATCACTGATGACTATACATTTTTAGTTATTCGTAATACTACAACAGTATCATCTAGTCCGCCTGTCTATGTGTGAATAGTAACTCAAAAATAGTCTTTACTCTACTCCTCTTAATAAAGTGAACATTCTTATTGCAGTCTTGTTGTTTTATTGAAAGAGTAATGCCTATCCAACTGCCTACACATATCATTTCATTTGTTATATGTGTTGATAGCTGTTCTTTGTGTAGATCTTGATTCCCTATAGCAGTTATATGTAGAATGTTTCTGTATTCATCTGTTAGCCACAGGAATGAGAATGCATACATGTGGAAACTGTTGTTATAAAAAAACATATGCTGGCTGTTAGCACAGCTTGTAAAGACTCTGGTAAGCATATACATATATATATATATATATATATATATATATATATATATATAGATGTGTGTGGTGTGGGTTCAACTCCAGCTAGAAGAAACATGTCATATCCTTACCATTTGTGTCTTTCAGATATTGTCAAAAATTCTGATCTACATACCTGCTTATTGATATTAATGGTTATTTTGTGAATGCTTATGAATAACTTGGTTATTTGCCAAATTGCTATGAATATCTTCATAATCCATAATGTTCTGTCAACAACAGCACCTCTTTAGGAGGGTGGCCTAATGGTTAAGGTTTTTGCCTTACAAACACAAGGTGCAGGGTTTGAATCTCACAAGGGATAATTGGCTAGACTTAAAATGGCTCGCAAGGGCAATTAGCCTAGTACTAATCTATGAAACCTTAAGTAGAGTGTTATGTGTAAAGCTTGGATCAGTTTATTATATTTCTGCCAAAAAGGTTTGTAGAATGTGCTATGATTTGCAAAATTGCTTTCAAGTGTAATTTTTTTCATTGATTATTACATTCACTTCAATAACCACCTCATTCTTATCTTTAGAGGGAGTCAGCTATTCAACCATACAGTTGGAATGCAGAACAGGGAGATACAGTGATTTATGCATTTGATCTGTGATGTGCATTTTGGCAATGAATATCTTTAAATGTAGTCCTTACACATACATTACTGTGTTCATAATGTATAGCATATTTTATGTCCCTGTTAGAAGGTATGTGATACATGATACTGTTCCACAGCCTGAGGGATAAACATGTTCACTTGTTACTGGTTGTGATCACTGTGCTAATATGAATTCATTCTTGCAAATTATTTACCTAAATGTCTAGTATCTTGTCCTTTTGTAACTCTTAAGCCATGCTCCATATTATTAAACAATCCCTGCACATTCCCCGAGTATTTTCACTGCATTCTCACCATATGCTGGCAGGCCAAATGGATTAGGTAGACAAGTATCTGTCAGAGTTAGAGCACAGACATAGCTTTGAGTTGCAGGTTTAAATCTCAGGTCCTCTACCATCTGTATCTAAACAAATTACTATACCCTAGTTAACTTACTTACAGAGCAAGGCAAGTATGTGGTGAATGGGTGTCGATGTTGTCAGGTCCAAGACAAAATACAGAATGCTCTCCCTCTCTCAGAAAGTTCTCAAATTAATATCTCAGCTATTACTGCAGGAGCAGCTTGGAGAATGATATAATTTCTTGTCATCTGACTATCCTAGGTCACCCCCCACTGCTGAAAGCTAGCAGCATTTAGCATCTACCTGTGAAAATACATAGATGTCAGATCTTTGGCAAATGGTGGAAGTCATAAAACAATAAAACACTTCCAAGAAAATATAGACAGCTCCCTAGCTTTAGATGTTGTGTGTCTTGCTGCACTGAAACTGAAAGATAACATCTTTTTTATGGCCAGGTCATAAAGTAGTTTAATTTCAGCTATTTTTCTGAAGTTAATCTTCTGTATTCCAGTTTCCAATGTTAAAATATATACATCTAAACAGTTACAATAGTGGAGGTACATTTGTGTTCTATTCCAGTAGGGCATGCTGTGGTTAAATTTCAAGTACTTTGCAAATACCATAAAGCAGTTTGAGATACACATGACATACAGTTCTAATACATTTGTTACACAAGCATCTTGTATACATCATGTTGATATTCACAAATGACATATAATTATTTACAAAATTCCAGATAGCTGGGCTGGTAGTATCTCCTTTCATGACAACTGTGTTGCGCAGAGGATGTCTCTTTAAAAGGTGGGATAAGGGAGCTGTCTCTAAAGCTAAATAAATTCCACACAGGGAAAGTGGATACAGTACAAATTGTTACAAGCAAAAGTTCCCACCCTGAGCATCAAACTCCTCCCTGTCTAGTTGCACAATCTAAAAAGTATAGTATTAGTCAGAAGTGCCACACAAAAAGTCTGCATCTTAAGATTAGAGAGCTTGCTTTTGACAGGATGATCTCATCAGTATGTTGCAAAGATAATACTTCTGTTAAACATGAAATAAGGGATCTGTGTGCAAAGTTAAATGCATTCACCTCATGGGAAGTGGGTACAGCACCAAGTGTTGCACACAGACACACTCACATTTCCCATGTTGAGCATAAAACTTCCTACCTATCCAGTTACCCAATCTAAAGGCACAGTATTAGTCACAACTGACACAAAAGAAATCTAAATTTAAGGATTTGGAAAAGCACATTTGTACTTGTTGAAAATCTGCTGTTAAGAAAATACGGTGCTGTGCATCACAGGTTTTGGAACAAATGCATATGCATGCAGAGGACAACATAACAGCACTGTGATTGTCCCATGCAACCACATACTTCTCTAATAAGATTTAGATACTGTCCTTTATGTACATTGTGTTACTATAGGGGACATGTACTTGTTTCATAGTATGGGCTGCCAAAGAAATTCACTGTTGTAAACCATTGGATTATCAATTACATTTTCATGCCACTTTATTCTGAGATGATTGTGCATGTGTTCTATGTCATACTTGCACAATGTGCATTGTCAAGACAAACAGACAACTCCTACATAGGACAGTACACTGCAGAATAACAGTGATGGATTATGTGTGAAGAGCTTAACCAAAATTGTAACTCAGTTGCAAGTATAACCATTGGAGAGCAGACAGAAATTAATCAACTGAATTAACTGAGTCAATATCACTCTGAAATTAAGACAAGTTTTTGACAAAATGAATACAACTATACAAATGTTGTACAACCTAAACCGATAATACTTTGATTTTCTTTTCTAATTTTACTCTCTGACAAATGCACAGTGTTGCCAAGCTGAATTGCATAGCTGATGGCAAAGTATTAGTGCATGCATAAACATATTTTGAAGCATTTAACTTAAAATAAGAATTAGCAGCACTCTTTGTTGCTCTGTGCTGACTTTTGCACAAAGATCTGCATAAGGCAGGCTTCACAACAGGGACCCGGCACATTAATAAAGCAGTAGGATACGGATGTGTTAAGGAAAGGTGTAGGCAAACATTTACAGCCACAGAACTCATATAACATTTTTTTAAATATATTTTCATCCATCTGAATTCTACCATCAATTGCATTCCAAGAAAAAGATTCATAAGAGTATTATCTAAGCATATTACATAGGAAGCCATACTTCTGACAGTTCATATTTCACAGCAGACTTCAGTAAATGAGAATATATATATTCATCTTCATTACTCTGTTGACCACTGCAATCTGTACATCCAACTCTTCAGCTTGGTGAAAAGTACATTATACTGGATAAAAATAGTTAAGCACAGCACCCTGAAGCACAAGAGTGTAATGCAGCTGAAAGCAATAAAAGCACAAGATATTGTCCAAAGCTGTGTACTTCCATTTATTTAAGTCACAATTATTGTCTGCTGCCAGACATTCTGCAAATGAAGAGGTGGAAAAATAATGATACAGAAGGGAGAAGATACAGTGACAAGGTGAAATGGAAGCAGGGACACTGTAGCTTATGGCAGAAGGTGGCTAATGGCTGCTCCAAGCAATATGTAACCAACAGATACGCATAAAATACTGCACCAAAAACGTCAGTAGCACTTAGCTATTGATTGGATTAGAGCCCTTAAAAATAGTCAAAAATCTGTTTCCACATGTGAACATTATCTAATCACACCACAAATGAATTACTACTTGACAGCATTTAAGTAACACAGTTGAAACACAGTGACGACTTACCAAAGCAGAAGGGATGATCACAGAGAAATATAAACAGATTCAGTGAGGAAGGGAAAACAATTTATTTTGTTGGAAGTGTAGAAACATCTTTATGGTTTGTTACTGTTACTTATTAAATCATCATTAACTAGTCATGCTCTGTACAATAAAGTGTTTGCTAGAGGTATAAAGAAGGGATAGGGCAGTGCAACAAACATGAAGACACAGGCAGGATAAGGTTGACTTAATAAGTCCCCCTATTGGAGCTGCAATGTTTTTACAAATGATGTCTTTCTGCACTATTCAAATGGTATATTAACAAAATGTTGTGTATGGAAAGAAATACAAATGTTTGCAGATTAATTTATGATAGGAATATGAAATGTCATGAGTACTAAATTGACATACAGCCATAATGGAACCCATGACACTATGCAAAAATATCAGTGTACATACAGGATAATTATCTCAACTGAGAATATAGGAGCTTCTACTTTATTATATCCAAAAGCCTATCAACTGTGATATTAGCTGTTTCAAAGTAATGCCTATAGCCTGCCTTTACTCTGTATTTCCATAGAGCAGTATATTTAAGCACATTTCCATGAAAGTAACTGGACCACTGTGGATTAAATGGAAATAATCAACTTTTGCAATAAAAAGTTAAACAGTGTTGGCCATCTCTCAGCATTGTTTCACTATGCCAGCTTCCACTCACATGCCTATGACATAAAGCAAAGCCCATTTCATGGGTCATTTCTGGTTATGTGTGTTGTGTGGAAAAACATCTTTTGCCAGATTAAATATGGGGAAAAAGGGATGAATAGGACAGTATCAAAATGGGGTTTCAAGCAGAGGGTAGGGCACAGGGGAAAGAATACAGGCCTTTACAGGAGGACTATAGCTATATACTTATTCAGAACATAATGTACAATTGTACACACAGTTTCATGAATTTGGAGTGTCACCACACAAGTGATAGGTAACCGAGCTACAGAATAATGTATGGACATTTGGACCAAATAAAGTTTGTCAAGATGGCACACAGGCAAAGTAGAAAGGTATGATAAGGTCAGGTAGATAAGGTAGATTAGGTAGGTTAGGAAGCATGTGCAGGCATAGAGGACATACAAGACAGAGAGGGAGGGTGATGGAGAGAAAAGGATGGGTGACTACATGATTGGGGATAGGTAGCAGACATCGGAAGTGCAACCACGTCCAGCTTGGGAGCAGTGAGATCAAGTCCTCACCCTTAGAACTGCCATCACTCTCTTTTGTATCAGTTGGCCTAGTCACTGATGGAAGTGGCACTGTTATAGCAATCTAATTGTCATTTGTCTTATGCGCATTAAGAAGACGATGGAGCTTGTGTGTTTGTTTAAGTAATTTATTGCATACAAATGCATCAGGATGAATGGCAGAAACTTTGAACTTAAATGAACTATCTCACTAACTGACTACAGACATGCATGCTCGCACTCTGGCTGCTCACTCAAAATGCACTCTTGCTTGCACGTGCTCAGTACTTATATGCATGTGCCCACTGACTGAAATGATTCTTAAAGGTATATCACACACTCTGATATACACTAATGCAGGAACTTGCCATGCTTCTGGAGCATTTCTCCCCGGGCCTCCACTGAAAACAGGATCTGTGGAACCTAGTCGGACTTTCCTGGTCAACAAATGTTAAATAAAAAATAAATAAAAATAAAACTTTTCAACCCTGCCAATATGTGCACCAAAGCCTGTCTCCATGATATCCTACACCATCCTGGTCAGTACTTGCCATCTGACAAAAGTGCCACTTCCACTGCTATTACTCCACGAGGGTAACCACTGCACCAGCAGCCTGGACAGAGCTTCCTAACACAGGTGGAGCAGGTATGGCAGGAGTTGTGGAGGCAATGCTGACAAGTTGTGAACCCAAAGTGCGGTGTGTGCCTGTGCTGCCATCTGTGGAGGTATGCTGAGCCAAGCCACAGTGACTAGTCTACGTCTCTGTGCTGTTTCTAATTTTTTTCAGCAGTAAGGTATGCAAATAGAAAAATGGTAATATATCATAACCCCTCCCCCCAAAAAAATAACAGCATACCTAGCAATGACCACAGGAAGAAGTGCATTACACAGACACACTCATTCTTGTCATATCTAATTGACATGTCAGAATTTTAATTTCAGGTACTCATTATCAGGTCTGTATGTGCTCTCAAATAATGTTAAAGGAGACATACAACAGCTCACATGTTGTTAGCAAGACCAGGAAAAGTTTATTTTCAGGCAGCAACACAAGAATGTCATAAAATGCCTGTACATATGTTTACAGACTATCTTCTTTAAAATTATCACCTAACTGTATATAAACCTGGCATCAAATGTTTTGTTTGCACTTTGTTCCACATTATTATCTGACAGGACTTTTTTCTTCACTGTTTACTGTCCAGAGTTCTGACAGTCACAAACTGCTACCGGGTTGGTTTGTACTACATAAGGAAGCCTAAACTAAATGTTTCACGTTTTCCCCTTAGACAGTGAATCATGTTTGCACACTATAGAGAGGAAAATGAATTCAAAAGGCATTAGAGATAAATATGTAAGAGAGAGAATAGAGCTGACAGTGAAATTAATTCAATGAATGTGCATATGTAGCAATGTCCAGAGCAAGAAGTACATTCAAGTGAGTCATCTCACATCTCCTTGCAACATCACATGTAATTTGTGGAACACATTATCATCACACATGACATTAATGACAAGTGATGTAAAAATCGTAGGTTTACCCCGGGGGTCATCTCTGTGTCACTACTAGACAGGGGCATAGTAAACTAAACCCTAAAAGGGCATAGCATTCTCATCCTAAGGGGTTTTGTAAGCCACATACACTCTGGCTAGGCTTATAAATGCCTTAGGGCAGATAGCCTAGTACGAACCTATGAACCTATGAACCTAAATGAACAGACATCTCACATTCTGTTAGCAATATTGAGGATAGTGGAGTTTTACACAAGACAGTAATACAAAAATGTATGTTAATATATATTCATAACACATTCTGTGAAATTCATAATTAACTGTATTCAAACCTAGCATCACCTCTCTTACTTTTCTCAATTCACTTACATTACACATTGTGCCATAAGAATGGTTATCTGAGATGTGGAATTTAGTCACTCAGTACCTTTCAGAGTTCTGATGAAAACACACCACTGATGGGAGTGTCTGTACTACACAAAGTCTAAACTAAATTTTTCACTTTTTTCCTTAGATAGTGAACCATTTTGAATATAACACAGATTAAAATAAAAAAAATAAAAATAAAATGACAGAAAATAATTGAAATGTGTTATCTAAACATGATTTGAACAATGCATTATGTGCCTTATTTCTCTCAATTCACTTCAGGTACATCTTGTGCCACAAAGCTCTGTCAGGTTTGAAAAACAGCAATAGTGCAGGAACAAAAATGAATAACCAACTAAACTGCACCAAAGGAAATAACCTCCAGGAGGTAGGAAGCCACACCAATGTATAAAGAATGTTATAAATATTTAATACACAAAATAAATAATATACAAGATTAAGCACTTTCATCATCCTCATGTTTTGTAGGATTTCATCAGAATGTGGCTAGCTTGTTAAACTGCTAAATACACAAAAATACTGGAGAATTATCCACGTCCTGCACTGTCTTATTGTTAAGGTATATTGTCATTTTTTAAATAATGTTTTTAGTGTAACAGTAAGGGTGAATTGCAATACCCAATACAATCTGCTTATCTGTCTTTTCTGGGTTTTTTTCTTTATCCTTTATTATTGGAATAGACCATGTATCTCAGTTATGTCTGCATTACAAAAAAATTGCTACAGAATGCTGCCCAAGTTATATGTTGCAGGTTTTACTTTATTGCAATTTGAATATTTATTGCAGATGAGTGTATTATAACTTTGTAGCAAAGCCAGGTATTTTACATGTGTTAGCACAAAGAAACATGCTAAGTTTACAACATCAACCCTGCTGCCTCTCACAGCTGTGAATGGCACTATAATATTTTTCTTCCTTTCTGCTTGTACTTTGTGAATTATTATATTTAATGCCATGACATATTACACAGTTGCACAAGCCTGTTTTCTGCATTACAGAGCTGTTATATTTTGTTGTCATTTTATTAATATTTTTTGTAAGGGGACTGCCTTCATTACGTTTTAAATTGTTGTGTGCATTATGGATGCATACAGTCACATATAATTGAGTTCACGGCCATCCTATCTGTGTATTATATATTTCATTTTGTGTCTGTTTTCTGTTTCATGTCATACAGGGATATGGCTCCTAAGGTGAAATCTGTACTCCTCAAACCACCATTCACTAATGTAGGAAATGAGATAATTACCTAGGCTTTACATTGCTATGGAGCTTTCATCTTATGGAGAGGTAGAGGTGACCAATCTGCTCAAGAGTATATATTGCAGTAGGTGCTTGATGATTTCAATGTTGTTAGAAGGCATGGGAGGAAGTTACTTCCAGATGTGACACAGGCCAGGTGGTATGATAACCTCTGCTCACTGTAGGGTGGCTGCAGTTGGCCCTGAAAACATGGCCATGTGAGTTGGTCAATCTACTGAACTGCTACTACCTGAAACAGAGGACTTCCTCTCGTCTGTCAGAGATCCAAATAGCTCAGCATATGGTTCACACAGAATCCTACATGTTGGTGCTGATGTGAATGACAGATCTAGAGCAACAAAAGCAGAACTTCCAGGCATGCAAAATAAAAGTGTCATTGTTATATCTATATGTCTGATATATGTAGAGATAGTGATATGTGTGAGTTAAACAACACATTAATTGAGAGATAGAAGAAGGTGTTCGGGGGAATTCCTCTGGCCAGTAGATTTTTGTATGAGAACATTCTTAATTTGCACAAGTAAAAGGGGACTGATCTTTGTTTTTTGTTTCATTTACATTATGATATTTAGCAGTGTCCTTTCCTTTCCCTTTCTTCCTTACAGGGACATCTGGATTGCAGGTTGCACACTTGGTTATTGTTATTATTGTATGTAAAGTAGATTAATGAGTAATATTATGTTGATTTAGCGTCTATTATACTTTAAAATATCTGTCTTATAGAAAAGATGTTGATCAATTTTATTATTTATGTCTTTGTTTATTGTGTTTATCACTTGTTATGATAGGTGATTCTGACAGTGGCACTGGGGAACTCCTACCACCTGATTTTAGAGTATCAGTAGCCTCTGATGAATATGGTGGCAATGATGAACCACAGTCTGGGACGACAGAGTGTCCGTGTGACACTTAGTTTGTGGTTCCCTCATCCTCTGTCCATACCTGCCCATATTTTGGAAACAGTCAGTATGCCTACACATACCCATGACACAGAGAACTCTGATATAGGCAGGTTGAGGGTGACACAGCTGATCAGGGTAGTGTGGTTACTCCAGTTGCAGAGCTGGTTTCTTCTCCCCATAGCCATGGCTAGGGTAACACACAGGATGGATGGTAGAGGTGGCCTACTTTCCAGTCTCCTCCTGACACTAATGTGTCATTAGGTGCCCCCAGATGGATATGTAAGGCCATAGTGAAGGCACAGGCACATTTCACCAGGGCCTCAGAAGAGATAGTGTGAGTGTTAAATGTTGTGTATTCTGATGTGTGTGATTCCCGGAACTGCATGGGTGACTCCTCTGATAGGATGAATGATGCACTGGATTAGCCAATGCAGGGGGAGGGTGGGCATCTGCTTTGCATGACAGCCACTACATCTTCTGGTGTTAACAGACATGGCCATGCAAGATCCCACTCCTTTAGTGACACTGTTCCCACTGCTCCATCAGTAATTGTGATGTCCACACCCAGATGTGGCAGGCCATGAGGTTGTGGTCCTGGACTTAGTCATGATGAGTGCTCATCCAGCTGCCATAACTCATGGTCAGGCAGCATCCTGATCTCTTGCCACGACTGTTGAAGTAGCAGTGCAACTCCTGGCAGAGGTAGTTCTCATTGTCAGGGGTGATGATGCTGAACTGACTACTCTATCATGCACAACCTGTCTGAAATGCCAGGGCATAGTGCTAGCACAGTGCTGGATTTTGTTTATGCAGGCACATACAAACAATGAAAAAAAATCAGTGGCCCATACCATTTCACACAAATGCAAACTATCTAAATAGTATTGTTGAGTGTGATATATCTGGTCTTACTGGCCCTGAACATTGTATACTCTGTGAGATACATGGGTTTCTTACTAGCACATGCGCACTTCTTTGGTGTAAGCCTTGCTCTCCAACATCCCCATCTCCCTGTGCAAATGATGATGACTGTGTTCTGCCCTGTCTTTGTAATTTAGGGATGCATATACATCTGATGAATACAGTGGCTAGCTAATGTTACCTTACTCTCAACTTTGCACTCATCAGTATGTATTGCAGATGAAAAACATTTGATTTCGTATTCCTACTCATTTGTGAATGATTGCTTATATAACTGTTGACCCTCATTGTATTTCAGTTAGTATTGTAAGTAAAGCAGCAGCATTATTTAACATTTGTTTACCATGAAAGTCTGACTGGGACAAAGCCCATTTTCAGTGAGGGCCCAGGGAGAAACATTCCAGGTGCATATCTTTGGAATGTGGGAGGAAACCAGAGCACCCACAGGAAACCCATGTGAATGCAGGGAAGACATGCAGACTCCACAGAGAAGGCACCCCGGCCAAGAATGGACCCAGAGACCCTCTTTTTGTGAGGTGACAATGCTAACCACTGCACCACTGCATCACTGCATCACTACTTCAGTCTTGCTTCTTAATATAATTCTGCAAATGAGGATGTAATTGACCTGTTCCATGTTTTATAGACAATGGTCAATTAAAATGCTTGATTCACAGCATTGGTTAGAATACATAACTGCATATTGCAAAAATCACAAGTAGGAGATATTACTGACATAAATGTATACCTCAGACAAATGCTGTGCTTATGATCATATGAATATTTCCATATGAGAGTGCTCTGTTATGTAAACTTCTTATTTTCATTACGGGCTCCCCTCTCACCCTGTCATTACTGCAGGTAACAATTGTGCCCTTGGGGGTTCTCCCTGTATGATGTTAACAGAACTCAACCATTACATGATTAAATAAAGGGTTTTGGAGTATGACAGGCAATGTTTTTCCTATATGTATGTGTGAATGATCCTAGGGTTTGATCTAGTCAGTGATTGTGTGTGCTGTCCTTTGCCTCTTAGCCAGAGCCAGGACATACTGTGTACACCTCCATCTGCGAGCACCATCTGCAGTTGGTATGTCTCCCTCACACTCCTCATCTGTATTTGCTTCTGCTACTGGCCCTGCATGTGGTCCTTGAAACTGTGGTCATGTCCTGTGCTGTCCTTGTTGAAGCTGTTTCCTGACAATTATATTCTGTAACATGGCACAAAATGTAATTATTTCAGCAGAGATGCCTGGGCTGTACTGCAGTGCACCTCTTGATATGTCTAGGCAATGGAACTTTGATTTCAGCAATCCAAACACGCATCCTGTGATATTCCTAGTTTGAGCATGTGTGTCATTGGATCCTTGCTCATTGGGGTAGTTTGGGTTTCTCATGCATGTCATTAGCTAGGGCTTTAATGCATAAACTGCATCCCCCAATAGAGGCCCATGAAGAATGTCACCTCTATCAAACCTGGTGTACAACTTGCAGGTGTATCATATGTGTAAGTTGTGGAAACTGCCTGGATTACCTGCATAGACATTGTAGATGATCCCTTAGGCATTACTGACAACCTGACAGTTTTTAGAATGGAACCCTTTTCTGTAGATGTGCCACTTCCCCTGTTCACCTTGTGGGCCTTTTTTTTCAATATATATGTGTGCAATCTATGGACCCCAAGCCTCAAGGAAGTGTGCTGCTGGATAGAATTCATGCACATTTCTTGCTCTCTCCTGTGAGGTGAGTGGGGAACAGATATGATCTGTTGCATGTTGTAATATTGCATTTATAAACTGTTGTAATATTCTAAGGACTGAAGCCAGTGGCACCCCAAATATATCACTATGGGTCTCTGCTTAGTATACATAATTGATGTGCTCTCCAGAATTTCCATAGGTCCTGACGTGCAGGTGGCAGAGGTTGCATATTTCCTCCAATGTTTTCCTGTAAAGCTTGTGTTGCTCAGCAATTTTTGTGTCATGCAGTCCATGATAAGTCTAATGGGGTCTAAACTCCCTTTTTATTGTTGCCCAAATTCTGGCAGTAGCAGCAGCAGCACCCTGATTTAAAGTCTGAGCAGCACTAACCCCTAACGTGTATTTTTTCTAAGCATAATTGTGCCTGTATCCTAAAGAATTTTGGTCTTCAGTGCCAATGGTTACAGTGAATGTACACAAATGTTTATACCTTTCTGAATAGCTCTCCTATGTTGCATTAGTTAATTAGCATGCACTTCAGATCTTTATGCTGTCCTTATCATATATAATTTAGAGCCTTTTAATGAATACCAAATAGCAAGCTATCATGCAGCTATTAATGAATCCAGCCCAATATCTGCAAATATCTAGACGTGTTCATTTTATGCAGTCACCCTTGACTGGATATGTCAGGCATGCTGTACATCTTGGTGTACTTGTGCATTAAGGTATTTTACAACAACAGAGCATCAGTGTTATTAATGTTAATGCAATAAGTCAGAAAGGAAGTGCTAGGAATAGAAATCAAAGACATATATACTGTATGCTTTACTGTACTGCCATAGAGGAACCTTGCAAATATATTTTATTCTTCTGCTATTAATCAGCTTATTAGTACCTCATCTATCCTGTTAAGATAAATTTCTATAATTATTTAATGCTGTATTATTACGACTATTGTATAATTCTGTACATGATAATAAGCTTAAAGAATTTAAAATGCACATTGACACTAAACATGAATGATTGCCACTTAATTCCTTCTCTCTTGAGAATTTTACACTGCTTGTTTAATGATAGCTCTGTATACAGACAATTCAAATTCCAAATCACATATCATATAACCTCCTCCATTTCAATCATAAGGAGCATTTAAAGTTTAAAAGCAATGCAAATCAGTAGGCCTTCCATGTGGTCTTGCCACCACTATTAATTAACAGAATATATGAAAGTGTTAAAAGTAAATGTTGTCCGTGAAATAATTGGAAAGATTACCTGTCTATCAGCTTATTTTTTCATGTTACTAAAAAAAATCCACATAGATCATTCCCATTTGGTTTGCTAAGCTGCAATTCTGATTCACAATTCACTACAAATGGAAAGCTCCAAGACTGTCCATATAAGTAGTGGCCTCCCACAGACATTGTTTTGCTGCAGAGCTTAGTTTTCATAAAGTAAGACTTTAGAATGTTCATTGAGTTTAGTTTTGTTTATCTAGCATACGTATACCCTCCCTGTGCCCACATGCGTTTTCAGTGTGTTTAAAAGTTTCCTTCTGTATCCCAAAGTAGTTGAACTGGCATTCCTCCGAATTAATCATAGTTGTGTGTGTTTTCAGTGAATGAGTTAGTGCAACTATACATCCTGCCATGGGTTTTTTATCCCTGTTAGAATTCATTCATCCAGAGTTAGGATATGTTTGAGTTCCCCAGCAATGCTGAACTGGATGAAGCATATTATAAGAGAATGAATAAATAAATATCGGAATAAAGTTGCTTCTTTTTTAACGTAGCTACTTGTATGTATGTAAAGCAGGAGTAAACTGAGTAACAAAAATAAAGTACTAGATTTCAACTCTTATATTGCTTGTTTCACAGACTTATCATTTAAGTATTTTTATATAGTCCTTTTCTCATACATTTTAGTTTGCTGCCAGTAAACACTTAATATCATACAATGTTCCAGTGATGTTATCAAATGCAAGTAAATGGAACCCTCTTCGGTCTGCATAAAACAGGTCTTACTTTCTTCTTTCTCTTAGGAATGAGAAGTTTATGGTGCCATGCAGAAAAGCAGAATATTTTTTTCAAATACAATTCTAGCTTGTATTAACTATTGTAATAGCAATGCATGATGTTTATTGAAAGGTACAATACCACAATGCTGATAAATTCTACATCTTTTGTATTTTACATCACCAACTCTTAAGATGCATTAATTCATCAAGGATCTTGACTTGCTAGTGAAGTGCATTGTAATACAAATCAGGTCTTCAGTGAAGGCATTTTCATGAACAACCATTTATATAGGCAAGGCTAACAGCCAGTAAACTCAATAAATGAATCCATTATTTAACACTGGAATCTGCATTGCCGATTTGATTCAAAAACATTTCCATAATGTCAGTCGAGTCAGTGATGTGATATGGATCCCAGCAAATAAAGAATATAACAATTACAGTTAGCACAACTTTAAATATCTTGTTTGATTTTCTTTTCTTTTTTTTTTTTTTTTCAATAATAATTTTTATTGTTTTCTTATATTCTATACAAAATTAAAACAATACAGAAAATTAAGAAAAAACTGCCAGCTAATGTAACTAACACTAACTCCATAACATATATACAATATTTACATAAATGCTTCCAAGTAACACATTAAATTATACACAAAGAGTATCAAAGTGGTTAAGATCAATTCGAGTAATGAACAGTTGCTGTTACAGAGTCTCTTAAAAGTGTAAAAATTCTTGCTAAATTCAAATATGAGATTTTACGCTAATACAATATTCAATACTTGTTCCCATATTTTTGGATTGTTAATATTTTTATTATGTTGGTTCAAAAGTAATTTGTGAGCTACTATATGCCTTATTGCTAGTACTCTAAAATTATTCCATGATGTTTTGGATGGGTCTAACCAATTAGTAGCTATGTATAGCTTCATTAATAAGAAGATATTGATTAATAAAATACATTGAGATTTAGAAAGTTCTTTTGGGGGAATATGTAAAATCATGAATTCCAAAATCTTGTTTGATTTTCTTAAATTGGAGCTTCTTACTTTCACAGTAAGACTGCAATCGCTAATAGAAATGAAGAATGGAAGTAGGAAGCCGAATACAAATCGGGTAAAGATCCTAGCTGCATGAACATTTTCAGGAGTGTTTATATACACACCTAGTTTGGTTTGTTCGTCATAATCTAGGACTTCTTTATAAAGAAATGATATCAGAAGGATCAACAACCAGTGCTATCACATACAGCTACTGCTAAATTTGTCTTTCTTTTAGTACGAGACCAGACTGCATTGGCCACTATATTGTAGTGGTCCATACTGATTAATGCTAGTAAACATATTTAAAATAGCAACTGATGAGATCAACTTATACAAAGTATAATGCAAAAGGCCAAAGGGCCAGTGGTAGTGGAGACCAATGCTTACAATGGAAAAGGGAAGAGACAGACAAAAGAAGAAGTCTACAATTCCTAGTTTTTTAAACCATACTGTATTTACTGTTCTGTTCATTTTAAGACTGTTACCCATATGAAAGCTACATTCCTGGGGTTTCCAACAGTTACTGTGATACTTTTTAGCAAAATTGACATTAACTGTGTAGTTGTGTAGGGTACTATTTCAGGAGTATATGTAGTGTTATCTGCAGCAGTGGTGTTTCTGTTTAAGTTTCCATTGCTACTGTTGTTAATGTAATCCATATCTGAAAGATTTATACTTTAACAGAAGTTGATTTGTGGGTCCTTATGTGTCAGATGTACACCTAACAAAAAGAAATATATTACTTGTTATATAAAACTTTATACAAATAGCTTTATAAGTTCATTGTCCTGCTCTTACAATATAAAACAACAAAATAGGAAGTGTGCCAAAATTTGCACTGTTTACTTCATCAACATTGACACTGAAGATGTGGCCTTAGTTGAAGAAAGGTAAAGTTATGTTAGGACACACAAAAAAGAAGTAATGAGTTAAGGTACTAAAATGGCATTAATTTATAAAAGTACTATAGGCAATATTGCATTTTCATAATTAATATGCACCATCTTTTACTTTGAAAATTGATACGTCATGAAGTAGGTAAGTGGGAGACACTTGCCTGGAGATTGCATTGCCTGTTTTTTTTTTTTTTTTTTTTGCTTCTTCATCAACAACAGCCTGCCAGTAGGAAGGGAACACATCAGACTTTGTTTATGAATTGCAAACTGTGGATTCAGGAATGTTGATTACAGAAAAAAAGGGCACAAGCCTGCTATTTCTTTTCAGGGGGGATGTCAGCTGAGCATCTTTTACAGCCATTTCATAGACATTTTAGGAAATGTTGCCATCACTGACTGTCTCAGGGAACACTTTAATATGTAATTGCATATCTTGCTCTATTAATTTCAAAATATGTAGTGCCCTGGCAAACATAGTCCAGTTTTAGTAAATAAATCTCATGCCCCCCCCCCCCAGCCTACCTATTAATGTTTATAATTCTGCCAAATGACTTTCAGGCATAAGGTCATAAAGACAGCCCAGCAGATTTAGGATAAATTGACACACTGGGCAAACTAGGAGATGAAGTGACATCATTGGATAAAGGTAGTATAGCTACATAGAAATAAACAGAACAGATGTTAATAAAAATGCAGTAAATGCACTTTGATCTTACTGCTTGCTACAACATGGTATTTTAATATATTCAGATTTATTTGTTGTAATATAACCTTGAACTTGTTAATTTTTTCCAGAAGAACATTTTACCTGTTTGTTCATTTGCTGTTTATTAATTTGGTAAAAAAAGTGTATAAAACAGCCAGAAGACCGTTTTAAACCATGACTCAGGTCCAAATAGATAGCCAAAAAAAGTAATACTGAGAACACAAAAACAGATTAACATGAGTTGGAATGAACAATGTAAATGCAAACACTAATCATGAACTAATGAATTAAATTTAAGTTAGTAAGTAGAAGCATAAACGACATCTTGAAAAATAAACCTGGATCATAAAACAGCCAGAAACTGCAGTAGATTGTAGCTGCCCACTAAATGTATTCTTAAGGAGTATACACAATGGATATTTTTAGGAACAGGGGAACAAGAATTCTATACCTCAGGGTAATTTTTTTTCACAAATGCTGTTTCTTTGTATTTTGAGATACATTTAGCCTATCATGGATAATACACTCATTCTGATGAAATTTTAATGAATTCTGTAATTATAGAAAATATCAGTTTTGTTGTAGAGAGGAAGGAAGGTATTAAATACTAAACAGAAGTATATGAAGAAAGTTCAGAATTACAAGACTGAGTGAGAAAAAACAGCTCTTTCAAAGGGGTCTCAACTGTGTTCAGTGTGTCCACCTGAGCAGATAAAAAAATTGTGGTAAGAATGTCTTTTAGGGTTTTAGTATTCCACACATACCTATTTAAAGTATACATCTCAAGCAAGAAATCTGGACAAAGCCAAAAATATGTGTGTGTGTGTGTGTGTGTGTGTGTGTGTGTGTGTGTGTGTGTGTGTGTGTGTGTGTGTGTGTGTGTGTGGGGGGTCAATGGCCCAAAGTCAGGGAAAGATTTTAGATGTTGCTGTTATAAATGTAGAAAATTGCTAGAATAACAAGTTTTATATTAGTCTGCATTTTCTAAAGGCTATGACATATGAAACTCAAATGTCTGTTATTATTTAGTGATTTCAACTCACAGTGATTAGCCATAAAACCAAAAAATTTCTGAGGAGCAGACAAAAATGTAAGGCAAAAATCTGGACATTCTGTGAAATTCTGGACAGATGAGAGTTAATGACTTGGAATGGTAAATAAGTCATAATTCAATAAGTGCATCGATATTCTTTTTTTAAGTTGTATCTTTCAGCTTTTCCCGGTTAGGGGTCGCCACAATGGAACTCCGGTCCGCTAATAATCGGCAGTAGATTTTTACATACCGAGTTGCCAGCCCTGACGCAGGTACGCCCATTCATGTATGTCTCTACACAGAAGACGCTTTCACTGAGAATCGAACAGGACAACGTCTTACTGTGAGGTGACAATGCTACCGCAGCACCACCACCGCAGTGATATTTGTTTTTTAAGTGGCCTTTATAAATACTTCTGAAAGATGCCTACAGGTGGGGTAAGCTTTAAAGAGTTAAGTGATCACTTTTTGAAACTAATTTAGATTGCAGTAAATGGGTAATCATTGGGATTTAACCAGATTCCAAATATCCATGCTCTGACAATTTGCAGACAAAAAAATATCTGAGGTCAGAGATTCTGAATACAGTGGTCTTTGAAAGTCTTCGACTGAACCAGAAGGGATTGTATGAGATGGGATGTATCAATATGCACACTGTGGTTTCTAAACTTAAACTACATTGTACTATGATTGTTTTCTTGCCAGACTGAATACCCTTTTCCTACCCAGTTTATAGTTTCATCAATGAGCCAAATGAACTCTGGGTGATATGTATGAGCATTGTGCAAAATGAGAACATGCTTGTTACCCCATTGGTTGATGTACCAATGCTTGTTGCAATTCATAAAAGTAGTAACTGTCCTGTTTTCTTAAAAATGTTCTTCTGTCTATTTAACTGACATTTTGCTTGTCAAGCCCTCTTCCTGCACATCATGAGAGTGGCTATATCTCATACTTGGATTTAACCTTTGTTTATAGGTAAGCAGTGGGCTAGCTGAATTGTGTGCCATTTTAAGCCTAGCCAATTTCCCTTGGTGATAATCAAACCTTGTACTTCCTGCTGTGAGGTAAACACCTTAACCAGTATGCCCACCCCAACCCATAAACTTTTATTCTGAGAGCAGTATGAGCAGTGTATCAGCAAAATAATCCACAAGCGAAATCTCTCCACTCGACTGATGAACAAACAAAAAGAGAACGAAGGAGAAAAAGTACTGCCACTACTTTTTATTTGTTTCCACACACCAAAGACATAGTACCAAAACGTTATCGTCAGGATTAGCATCACAAAAAATCCCTGGGGTGGCTGCGGGGTTGAAACTGTGACCATTCGGTTCCTCTAGGTTGCCGGTCGCGTATTCAGCACCAATGAGCTCCCTTTTCCGCTTGTGCTTTTGTAAGCTATACCCCTTATCTTCGTTTCCGTTTATGCAGCCTACCTTAGCATCTTTGTTCACCATAGTTTTACATAGTGGTGTCAGTAAGTCAATAAGTTCTGTTAATTGCCCTATAAGTTTTCTCGACTGGCCACAATCCTCACTTCCAGTATCAGCAAAATACCTAAACTGTTTTCCAGTGAAGTGAGTTTTGTAAAGTCTCTCCAGCTGGTACACTGATTTACAAGCACTATGCTTATTACTGGGAGTATAATAGTTCCACTAGGAATTGAACCTACACAATCTAGATGTGTGTAAAGCAGGTACGATCACCACTATACCGCAGAATCTTCAACCTTGTACGTGAGCTATCATGGGGAAGATCATTTGCATATGTACTCCATGCACAGAGTACTAGTGGTTAAAGAATACAGCAATAATAAGGACAAACATTTATTAGTTTTGCAATCTTTATAAATTGCAAAGAGTTTTGGCTTGTCATTCTGCTACATACAAGCCTTGCTCCATGAGGCACAGTGTTTATAAATCCTGCCAAGGACTGAATCAACAACATAAGTCATGCATTGGAGAAAGATAGCAAGTACAAGTCTGTTTTCAAAAATAGAGAGCAAGTCCTCAGTCAGACTGTAATAAGTATATTTCTTTATAGTTTTGTTGTAACTATAAGATACATTAAAACAACAATCAATACACATGCTGTGGCTTGTGCTGTTTCTTTTTCCTACAGATGCTGAAATTAGACCACAAAAACTGCCTTCCAGTTTATAGCCTGCTACAGACCACTCTCCCAAACCCAGGAACCCCACTCGGCCTTCCTGAGAACACTGGAAAATATGAAGGTTTCTCCAAACACCATTATATTGGGCAACTTCAACTACCCAGACATAGACTGGGAGCATTACTCTAGCTCCAACACCGTAGCCCAAAGGTTCCTAGAATTTATAAACTCAAATGCTATGGAACAACTTGTTACCACTCCCACAAGAGGGGAAAACATACTGGACCTGATCATCACCAACATGGGGACTCTATGCTCCAGACAAGAAGTGTATCCCTCACTGGTAAGATCAGACCATAAACTAATCTCACTGGATATTCACATCCCGACCCCACCCCCTGCCCAGAAAACCACAGTGAAAAACTTCTCTAAAGCAAATTTCACACTCCTCAAAACCGAGGTACAATCCTTCAAAGCCCCCGAGCCTGTGGAAAATACGGCCCAGACCACAGAATCCTTTATAAAAGCATTCTATGAACACCTTCAGGAATGCATGGATTATGCAATCCCAAATAAAACCAAGACCCAATCCTCCAAAGGCAGACATCCTGTCTGGTGGACCCCAGCCATAAACAAACAATACAATAGAAGGAGGAAGCTACTACATGATAGAGCAAAATCCCAAAAAGGGAAGGCATCTCTGATCAGTATTAGCAAAAAACTACGGGCACTCATAAAATCGTCTAAGGCCAGCTTCGAGAGAAAAATTGCACAGGACACTAAGGGTAATCACAAGGCTTTCTTTAGTTATGTTAGGAACCTGGGTGGGAATTCCCAGATATGCTCAGAATTAGTCCAAAATGACAAAAAATACATCGAACCCACAGACATTGCCAACATCCTAGCTGACAGGTTCAGCGCAAACCCCCCCCACCAAAAGGGCAAATTTCTATCCCAGCAGAGTGCTGCCCCCCAACATCTCAGATGCTCAGGTAAGAGCCGCCCTCTCCAAAGTAAAAAACACAGCATCAATGGGACCAGATGGTGTCCCGGGCTGCGTCCTACATGAACTCCAAGAAGAGCTAAACCCAAACATAAAACTACTGTTCAATCTCAGCCTTACTACAGGATATGTACCCAAAGAGTGGCGTACACCAACAGTGGTCCCTCTCCACAAAGGTGATGCCTCAACGGATCCTGGAAACTATCACCCCATAGGCCTGAGTAGCTTGGTCTGCAAAGCTATGGAAAGGATCATCATGGACCTCATAAATAAAGATATTGGGGACCTACAGACACTGGATCCTACCCAGTTTGGCTTTGTTAAGGGCAGATCCTGCCTCTTAAACCTGGTTGATTTCTTTGAAACAGTCACCAAGGCCATTGACGAGGGGAAGGTGGTCCACACAGCCTACCTGGACCTAGCAAAAGCCTTCGATACAATACCTCACTCGGGCATTATAGATAGGCTTACCAGCTTAAATATAAACCCCTATGTCACTAGATGGGTTGCAAACAGACTCAAGGACAGAACCCACATGGTTAGAATTGCTGGAGCCATGTCAGACTTCAAACCAGTTACAAGTGGTGTCCCACAAGGCTCAGTCCTGGGACCTCTCTTGTTCGGTATATATTTCTCGGAGGTACAGGCCAACACAGAAGGACTGTGGCTGACCAAGTTCACAGATGACTGCAAACTGGGCACCATAATTGACTCTCCAGCCGACACAAGCATCCTGCAAAAGGGCTTCATAGAAACAGACAACTGGTGCCAGAGCCATGGCCTCAAGCTAAACGCCAAAACGTGTATAGTCATCCCCTCTGGCAAAAACAAAGTGCCCACAAATTACCACATAGGTGGTAATCCATTAAGTACAGAACAAGTAATTAGGGACCTGGGGACCCAAGTTGATAGCAATCTCTCATTTGACAACCACATGGCCAAAGTGGTTAGAAAAACATTTTATATAGCCCACCTAATCATGAAGGGATTCACATCTAGATTAGGGGAGGTCATTGTGCCTCTTTACTCATCCCTCATCAGGCCCATAATTGAGTACAATGCCCCTTTTGGAATGTACCTTACCAGACACATGCAGCAACTGGAAAGACCCCAAAAGTACCTCACCAAGAGGATCAAAGGGCTCAAACAGATGCCACATGCTGGTCGGTTAAAGAAACTCCAGCTCTACTCAGTGGCATACCATCTACTCAGAGGCGATCTGTGCCTGACGTATAAAGCCATGTCCAACCCGGAATTAATGGACATGCTGCACCTCAGAAAATCCAAATACCATCGAGCTACGCACTCGAGAGACTTGAACCTCAGCACTGAAATAAATAGGACATGCTGGAGGGACAGATTCATAACCCAGAGGCTCCCTTCACTCTGGAATAAAATCCTAGTCCAGGTTAGGCAGAGTCCCTCATTGACTCTCTTCAAGAGGAATCTTGATGAGTGGATGGGCGATTGTAGGTTTAGCTAGGGTATCACTTCTGTGTCACTGTTAGACAGAGGCACAGTATACTAACCTCGAAAAAGGGCATAGCAAAATTAATTTAAAATGGGTGGCGAAAGCCAAACACACTCTGGCTAGGCTTATAAATGCCCTAGGGCAGATAGCCTAGTATGAACCTATGAACCTATGAACAAAGTTAGACCCAATGTGGTCTGAAAAAAAGCACATCTGGGTAAATACTGCATCACCCAAAGAGCACACACACTGGTTGGGATTAAAAAAATATCATTGTGAGCTCTGTGTTGTCAACACCACAGTACCCAATAATGTGGAAGTGATATAATGCATTTCAGAGATACAATAAATCTGCATGGATCAAAATCTCATCAGCTGCTCATTATTATGACTCACAATTAAAAATTGCATAGTTACAGGTAACCGAGCCAGTGTTCAATGTAGTAATATACACAAAGCAGCAGCACCGGCACCTACAAACAAACACACATACACACACACCTGCAAACACACATGCACATACTCACAAACACACATACACACACCCACAAACACACATGCACATACTCACAAACACTCCCCTACACAAATACACACAAACACACACACACACACACACACACACACACACACACACACACACACACACACACCTTTGTAGTTCTTACCTGTAGGGCTGCTAACAACCCTATTCCTGTTTAGAAATGAATGCATGTATGCATACATTCTTTGCAGTTCCTAAATATCATATTAGAACTGTTCTTTGACATACTCTACAGCACTGTTATGATCCCACTGAAAAATTCCAGGGAAGCACATATGTCTAATTAACATTAGCCACACCATTGGACTGCAGCATTTGCATGCATCCTACACCAATAAAACCAGTTTAGTGTTATGGACCAGAGCCTTCTTACGAGTGTAGCTCTATAATGGCCTCTGAATCACTGTGGCATTTCGCACTGAGCAATCCTGCTGCAACCCAAATTGTGCAGGCTGTTGTGGTTT
Organism: Protopterus annectens; assembly: GCF_019279795.1. Taxonomy (NCBI): domain Eukaryota; kingdom Metazoa; phylum Chordata; order Ceratodontiformes; family Protopteridae; genus Protopterus; species Protopterus annectens. The sequence continues at coordinate 216,113,770 of NC_056730.1, read as the reverse complement.
TCTGAATCTTGCCCCTGAATATTCCACTACACTTCAGGTTCAGTTTTATTTTGTTATTTTATGTTGCCGTCATTACCCATTTGGATGCTGTTGTGTGGTACTAGAAATGTTTCAATACAAATTTATTTTCTAACAGAAATAATTTGAAATAAAAGCATAAATGCTATACTCAGTACTGTAATGGTAGCCATATAAATAAATGACTGTATTATAACCTTGGTTTCTATAAACATTTTTCTTCCCAGGATTATATAATTTTCCCTTAAACAATTGGTTCCCAAAAAATGCAAAGAACTTGACCACACCTCCTGAAGGTTTTGAGTTCATTGAAATCATCACAAAATTACAGCTGCTCTAAGGATGCATGCATGTATAACCTTATTATTCAAATATCGTTTTAATACCATTTCCTTACTTAATCCACTTTCTTTTTATGCTCATTATTTTCCTTACTTAACATTATTTCCACCTAGGACCTCGTCCTTCTGCTGGATATAAAGTTGAGAAGGAGCTGCTTTTGACAATCTGTGTTACAGTTAGCACTGAGAAGCAGTACATTCTAAAGAAATGAGACAGACACAAAGATGTAGACAGCAGCAACGTTTTGGTTGAGTTTCGTTTAAGTTCACCCTTGTACCTGATGACTATCTGGCTGATCACTGTAATTTTGCTCACTTGATAGCTCACGATACTGCAGCCACCATCCACCCAGTCACCAAGAGATATTTGCTCTTCTCTAACCTTTGCCTGTATCCCTCAATAACTGCTCAACAGTTAGGCATGGGATGGTCACGGCAAGTATGCATCACTTGCATGTGTAGGTGACGCAGCACATCAAGCAGCCTTGCTTGGGATCTGATAGCTATCATTAGGTCTCCACTCTTTACCCAGGATTCAGCGATGTGAGATATGCCCCAGCAGACATGACTCTACATGAAAGATACGTAAAAGTAAGGTCACCTACTTATTCCCTTCCTTACCTACTCTTCAAGCCCCCAGGCTACTGCTGGAACTTGAAATGACTGTATCTCAGTCAGAGCTCAATTCCTGCTTTATGCCACAAAGATAGCATGATGAGAAGCAGGCAGGGAGAATTGGCTAGGTTTCAGAGGTCTTCATTAGAGCATTGTGTAGCTCTTATTTTTTCAGCTTGCAGGTCAGTTTACAGAAGCCTGATAACAGTAGTTTAACTAGACTACGTAACATTCAAGTGTGTCTGATTGTGCATGTGTGTGTGCACATTTGCGTGTGTATGCATGCATGTCCATGTGTGTTTGTGTGTGCATGCATGTGTGTGTGTGTGTGTGTGTGTGTGTGTGTGTGTGTGTGTGTGTGTGTGTGTGTATCTGTGTGAGAGAGATAGAGAGAATTTCACATATGTAGTGTAATGAGTTTCCATCCATGCAATTTTATTATTTTTCTTTAATACTCCTATTCAGTAAAGTTTGGGGATCCCTGTACATTTTTGTCCAGTTTCCAGGTCGTTTTACAGAATTGTTATAAAAATTTTATCACTGTCAGACCAGGCCAATGACTGACTAAGTATAGCAATGCATCACAAGGGTTCTTCGTATATTTCTTTCTGAAGTTTGCAATATCCAGATGTCTTACTTTTATTTTGCTTTCATCCATGTCATTTGTTATAAACTACATTTTAAAATGTAAGGATAGTGAGGATCCCGTGTCTGTTACCAGAGGTATTTTTTATAAAATATACTAGTAGCTCAAGATAACTTTACCAGGTGCTACAGCCATGAGCCTCCTGTCTGTTCAGCTGACAAAACAGGCTAGAAATCCTCACTGCGGCTTATAGTTTTATAAATTATCAGTGGGGACACTGTGACTGAGTGAGTCAAATGCTGTTTTAGTATCATGGCAGCTTTGTGGCTTACAAGCAGTAATATTCTGCACTGACTATTAATTAAGGAGTCAAGAAGGATTACTTTTCTATTGTCTCTCCATTGGTGAAAGACCCTATTCTGAAATGGCTTCTTCTGCTAGGTATGCCCTTCTGCAGGAACTTCAAAAAAGAGCCAGCTTCCCACAATTCAGCAAACATCTTAGACTCCATCTGGAAAAGCATCATGGTGCATATGCTTCATTCATAAAGGCTAACCTAGAAGTACCCCTGATTCCCACACAGTTACAAGTCTACCAGGTAATCCACCCTGATGCCTTGAAATAACCTAGTATCTAACAACAGAATGCCTCCTTGTTTTTACTGAGTCTATATTACTTTGTCGCAATAACAATTCAGTGAACTAATATTCAACGAACATAAAACAGTGAATGTTCACTTAAGCGAACATTCTTATCCGCAAATGTGTTACATAGGAAAAGGAGTTACTTGGCCACCATTTCCACTGCACCACACACTACAGTTTATCAAATCCACACCAGTGGGGGACTGTGCCTTCCATGCCCCTCACCCCCTCCCACTTATATATATATATCAACTCTGAGATCGCACTACACTGGGGAAAAGGACATTTCCTCACATTTGCAAGTAACTCCTTTCCCTATGTAACACATTTGCAGATGTGAACATTCGCTTAAATGAATGTTCAGTGTTTTATGTTCCTTGAATAGCAGTTCGCTGAATTGCTATTTTGATGATGCAATGTAGACTGTTTTTGCCACCTTGTGTAAATGATGTAATCTGCAAATAAATATGTTATGTATAGTGCACTTTTTTATTACCACATTCACAATTTCTCTTCCATTTTTGTAACAATTTTTACTGTATCATAATATACTCATCTATGCTTTTGTCTATTCACTGTACCTGTAAATGGATCTGGTTTTGTCTTATGGCCTATGTTATTTGACTAGTTTGTCCACCCAATTAACAAATTTACATAAATAAATACATTAATTAATAAATAAATAAATTAATGAATTAATAAAAATAGTACCATTAAGAAATCCTTCAGTTTCAATTTCAGATGTATTACTGTGGTTATGGACTAAGCATGTCATACTAGATAACTATTAACGGGCAGATTGCAAATGGCGAACCAAGGACAAATCTAATGAAAAACTTACGGAAGAGAGTGTTTTAAATTAATGAGGCCAATGGAGGATTCAGAGAAGATTAGTTTGTCTGTATACCATAAAGGTCCGACCTGGTAAAGGTCAGAGGTGTAGGTACTGATAAAGAGGGAGAAAAGGAAATAGTGAAGAATGGCCCCTTACAGAACATCATAGGTAAAAGATGATAGTGAGAAGACTTAGCTTGTATGTTTCTCTAGGAAAGACGTTTTATAGACACAAGGCAGTTTGTGAACCAAAGTAGGAAATCAAGGGAGAATCTTATGAGTTAGATTTGATTAATGAGAAGTTGGTAGTACACAGAGGCAAACAACTTTGTACATGCACAATTCTTGTGCTAATGAAGAGGCCATAGCCCATATTTGAAACTCTAGGGCTGGTATATTAGAAAATGCTGTCAGTGTGTTAAATCTAGGTTGTAAGTTATATTGCTTAGAAAATACTGTATATAAAGGGGAAGACAAACCTGGGATGCTAAAAAGGAAGTGAATGAGCAGATTTGTTAGGAAGTCTGATAGGGAGTTTGTACACTGAGCTACACTAAAAGAATGCAACATGAAATTATACTGGAGATCAGTCTATACTGAACTGATTTTGGAGATGGTAAGTGGTTCGGTTATAGAGAGAGGGGATCTATTAAAGACATCTGTTAGTGTTTCAGCTGCTTTGGCTGGCAGTAAAGGGCTGTTACTATGGACAGATGCAGTATTATATTGACTAACATTGTTTTGTCCTAGTGGATTTGGCTATTTTTGTGGCCAGTCAAATATGACTTCAAATTGACATGCAGTGGATATGATTGATACTGACTATAAAGGATAGATTTCCTTGGAAACTTGAATTTTATCCCTTTGTTACATTTGCTGTTTGAGTTTAGGAGTGACCTATGTGTAGTAGTCACCCTGTATTCTTTATGGAAAGTCTCAAATAGGTCGTCATTTTTTGCCATTGCATGAGTCTAAAGATACTTTCTTACAAACCAGAATAAGCAAAGCGGGTCAGTATTTACTGAAATTGCCCAGTCCAAAGAGGATTTTTTTTGTGAACCAGGATAACCAAATACCTTTAGAAACAAATCAGTAAGAAGTTGGACCTGGCAGTGGCAATATCTATATAAAAAGGCTAAGAATCAAGGCATCAAATAGTTAAGTACATAACTAAAATTATTCTCAGTATTTGAAATAATTCCCCAAACAGCAGCATTTATAAAAAAGTGACAAATCCTAAAGCCATGCTGTAAGGAGTCAAGGATCTGTGTGCCTCATCAAGTGCACAAAGGCTGATGTTGTATGTTGTATTTGGTCAAGTACTGTTATGACTCTTTTTTATCTTCAGTCTTCATGTTTGTGCAACCCTGGAGTTGGTGTCTATGGACACAGATAGCTAGATAGACATGTGTGTTTTTTTTTTGGGGGGGGGGGGGTTGTCACCATGTGACATGACAATTTGCATTTATTTTTTTCATCAGTTTGAATTCTCAAGCAATTTTGGGGTGAGTTAGTTCAATTTGTAACATGATGAGTATTCTAGTTAGCAATGCAAACTAGTCATCAGTAAGTCAACTTTTCAAAGTTTCTGCAAGAAGGGTCTGCTTAAAGTCTTCCAGCGAGGAGCATTTAGATGTTTTAGAAACAGGTTGAATAGTAACATGTTTCCTCTGTGTAACACAATTTCTGAAAACACTAGGGAACCTGACCTACCGACCTGGTGAACCTTTTACCAACTTCCAATATGCTTTTGTGATACTCTCTTCTTTGTCAAGCAATGTAATGGCTAGATCTTGAGACACAGAAACAAAAATACTGATCTAACATGTCTCTAATACATATAACACAAACTACATGTTTAACAAGAAAATCCCTCATAAGCACAATGAATGTACTACCTGAAGTATAACAGAAAATCTCTAACATAATGCCCATTGTAACCTTATGCAAATTATTGTAGTCCCATTGTACCCCTTTAAAACTATACAAGAAATCCATGGTATCCAGCAGCAGCACTCTTATGGAACCCTACAAAGTCAAGAAAAATGCCCGGCCACATGCCAGGACAACCATTTCACTGGATTACAGACATTTCCATCATGTCCTTCGAGCTGAAACACTAGGAAAAGGTACAAAGTTTTACTTGATCAAATGTATATTTTGTGTCACCTTTTGCATTAAGCACGACATGAATGAACTATGGCATGTCTTGCTAACAGCCATAAAATGGAATATAAAAGAGGAGACTAGATCATCACCCAGGCCTTCCAGTGATTCCTCCTTATAACACTGCTTTCATATCTTGACATATTCCCTCATCTAGATAGTCAACAAGTGCCTTATTTTTAAATCATGGACCTGAGCAATATACAATGTTCTGTTCGACTACATGGGAGTCTCAGAAACCTAAGTGAGCCTTTTTGGTTTTATTCCCCATCACCACCTTTTCCACCAAGAAGAACATCATAAAATGGAGCTTCCTGTTGGAAATGTGAGATCCTATACTTTGAGTGCTGATCATTTAAAAATAAACTATAATTCTATAAAAAAAGACTGGATTCTTTAATTTATTGTTACACATTTAAGGCCTTTTCAGGGAGTCTTCAGCCCTTGTACATGTCAATCCTTGGTTACTTATGTGTATTAACGCTGAGATCACCGTAACTCAGAGTAAGGGAAATAATTTCAAATACCACAGTCTCAGACTTAGTTCTCCTCTTCCTACATAAATTCTTTATGTTCCAGGGATCACATTTACAGTTTCTGGATTTTCAGTGGATACCAAAAACTGCAGAAGAAAGTAATGTAATATGTTACCCATACCCCAAGGAGAAGTGGAGAATACAGATAAATCATTCATGCAACTATGCAATCTAGAAAACTCTAAACAAGCTTCATTAAATGTCAAGCCATAAAATGTACTACTGTTGAAATATTGTGACAAAGGGTTCATAAATAGAACAAATGCTATTGGGCTGGCAGGACATCATTGGCTCATTCCCCATCTTAGAAGAATAGGCTCAGACTACAATCCATGTATCCATATCTACTTCAACTTCAATTTAAAAAAAATGGTTAGATAAAGAAATAGAAACTTATATATGTTTAAATGACAATGAAGAAGTAAATAAAGCAATGATTGTGGAGTTTTTGAATATTTTAAATGCTGTTATATACCGCAAAATTAATAACTGTTGTCACAAAAAAGGAATGGGATAAGTAATTCATTAAATATAAGAGAATATGAAGAATTCTAACTTAAAAATACAAAATGAAGAAAATAAATTCTTAAATATAAAGTCTGTTATTAAAAATGTTAAGATAAAAAAAAAACTGCTATTGTTTTAAGAAAAATAAAAGTACAGTCATGAAATGCTAAAAAAATTTACATTGACTGGTGAAAAAAAAATGAAATATTATCAGGAAAGAATGTACCTGATACTGAAGACAATAATCAGTAGTCAAGACATTAGTGTTTATTTTGAAGCTGATTCTTTTCTTAAAACTGCAATTAATAGACTATCTATAGAGAATAATAAGAGTTTATTAAAGCCCATAAATTTAATAGAAATAAATGAACAAATTAACAAATTATACATTTGAAGTTAAATAATGCATCAAAAGCAGATGGAATAATACCAGAATTATGTGAACTATTTTTTATTAGGGTTGTCTCATTTGTAATGATGTTTTCTGTCATGGTAAAATAACAATAGTATCCCCATTACAGAAGTACACATTTGCCATCTCAAAAATAAAATGAAACAAATATCCCATTCAGCATTGCATCATATACACACATATAATTACTAAATATTGAATACAAGAGCTTTATGCTATATGTCTATAAATGATAGCACATTGAAAGTGATGCTACTAATGTTAATTTAAGAGAATCAAGTGGGATTTATCATAAAGACAAAACATGCAAGACACTATTGAATTATTACACTGACTGATTATACAAAACTTAATAACTCAGAATTAGCCGTTATTGGTCTAGATGTGGAAAAAACATTTGAATTATTAAGTGGGAAGTATTTATCAAAAGTTCTGGTTAAAGCTGGATTTTCCATTTCATTCATCTGTACACTAAAGTCCTTGTATAGCAATTCTGCTTCATATGCTAAAATAAGGGTATTTCTGTCACAGGGCTTTCAATTAAGTAAAGAAGAAAACAAGGCTATCTTTTATCATCACTTCTATTTGTGATGACTTTTGAACCACTGACTAATCTAGTTTCACTAGAATTATTTGTGTAATGCATTGAGATTATTAAAATATTTACATCAAAATATTTTATTTTTTTTCAAAAGATATATTAATGTTATCATATTTAAATGTGCCAACTATACATGCAGATAATTCTTTAGTAAGCTTTTCAGGATATTTAGTTTAAAATTCTATACCTATGTATTCCAAAACTGAAGGCTGTTTGGCAAATGGATACTAATTTAACTGAAAAAAACACTCAGATATGTCTTTGGGAATTGCTTGTTTTCTGTCTTACTAGATATTTTAAAATTAACGACCTTAATATTAGAAAGGAATGTGAAGACATAATTAAAAAAACAGAACAGCTCTGAAGCTATAATACGTTCACTAAAAATAATTCTCCATTTGAAGGCTCTGAATGTAATACATACTGAATGTTTTATACCCAAAAAGGGTATATTAAGAAAATTATTAAACTTTTTAATCATTTCATAGTATCAAAATAAGCTACAATTTTTTTTATTCCACGCATCAGAACACTGGTAAAAGGAGGTGGAAGTTTTTTTTTCTTTTTTCCTGAGACAGAAACATATGAAATAACTTCAAGTTTTAAGGTGATTAATTCATCGGCTTTATAAAAATCACATATAAATGAATTCATAGGTTCATTGGTTCATTGGAGGTTTCTAGGCTAATGGCCCGAGATCCCTTATAAGCCTAGCCACATTTACCCCAAGTTTCCCAAATGTCAGTGGTTAGGTAAGTGAAGTTCACAGAGGTAAGGGTCTATGGTAAATAATACCTACTTCCTCTGTCAAGGATAGACATAGGCACCACCCGAGGTTGCATTTTAAGAAGGACAGGGAGGTGCTCTGTTTCACGTGAAGTGGATGCTTGTTCCAGAGAAGAGGCAGACTCTGGGACATTTATCTATCTCTCCAGCATGACCTCATGTGAGAGGCTAGGTTAAGATCCCTGGAGAGAGTGACCTTCCTGCAGTTTGATTTGATAGAGAAAGTGAAAGCTAAAGATAAAACAATATGAATCAATAACAAATTCAAACTGATGAATTATTAAAGGCAATTAATTAACTTTACATATTTCATATAATTATGTGTGTTTATCTCTGTCTCTCTCGCTCTCTTTATATATATATATATATATATATATATATATATATATATATATATATATATATATATATATCCAAACTATATTAATACAAATAAAAAAATAAGAATTTTAGTTATAAATACCATCTTTAAAAAAATTATATTTCTTAGGTAACTATAGTTTATATGTTCTAATCACTACTGTATATGAAAAACAGTTAAACATAGTTACCATTAGAATAAAAAATCCATAAGTTACAAATATTTTGAACAATATGATTATTTTTAAATAAAATGGATGATAAGACTTTGTGTAGGCAAAAAATTAATATATACCTTAATTACATTTATTTTTGATTTGATACCTATTTGACAAACAAGCTTCCTTGTGGTCCACTCAAATGCACCATTCATCACCCTAGAGTCAGAGCTCTGGCTAAAAATCAGTTTTTGACTTCTATCATTCCTGGAGATCACGGTACAGCTAATATGGATAGTGCCATTACACTATGAACATGAAAAATACGTGTTCCTAGCCTTAATGCTGTCTTTAGCATGATGACATATCTGCACTGGGTGCAAATCAGGGTGGGTAATGACGAATGACTTGAGAATATGCACTGCCCTGGTCTATGAATCAGCATTGCCTGTTCTGTTCTGTCCTAAACCCTATCCCTAGTTTTCCTTCTGAGTTCCATCCTCTGACAGTGCTCAAGAAAGGACCCCTTCCTACCTACCCGTGCCATGAAGCACCACAGCCACAAATCGTACCTGGGTCACCTGGACTATAGTTTAAGCTTCATCCATGTATGCCACAATAAGATTTTATTCATATAATATTTGAAGATTTAGTTAGTTTGATACTATATTCTAATAATGTCCTTAGTTAACTTAGAAAGAAAAGAAAATTGAAAATGAGACCTTGATATATCATTAAGTTATATATTATATTTTATCAAGGTTTTTACTTAAACTAGAGAGAAAAGGAATTTAAATATGAGACCAAGACATGCATTTTTATTTATAATGATGGCACTGTTTAAAGCACATTCTGCCCATTATAATTCTGGTAAAATAGCTAGTGTGTACATAAGTGCTTAAAAAGCAGAGAGATTAAGAATGAAGTCTTCTGAATGGTACAGCACAGTATGCAAAATGTAGTCAAGCACCAAATGAAAATACATTTTTATAAAGTAATAGGTGTACCTATTGCTATATATATATATATATATATATATATATATATATATATATATATATATATATGTGTGTGTGTGTGTGTGTGTGTGTGTGTGTGTGTGTGTGTGTGTGTGTGTGTGTGTGCGTCTGTCTGTGTGTGCTTGTGTATACACAACGTATGTTGCACCTGTACCCAAACATAAGTTATTGCTAGCATTCATTTCCCCTGAATGCTCCCATACATACTGTTAAAATTTAGTAAACTGTTATCAGTCTACAACTGGCCTAGAAATGAAAGGCTACCAAATGTTCTGAATGGAGAAGATAGTAAATAATTCAGACTGAAGCATACCATGCCAGTAGCCTGCTTCAGTCAGCTCCTCTGTTCAAATTTCTATGAAAGACAAATTATAAAGACAGAGAACACTAGAAACAGCTCCAGTACAAAGACCATATATTCAAAGCATGTCTATGACAAGCACACACAACGAAACTCTGAACCAGAATCAGTAGTCACTGTATTAAAGGATTTTTTTTAATAAGAAAAGCATGTGATGTGCGTAATGGATACTGTAAAGTACAATGATAATTTGACATTATTATTTCATTGCATGAAGTTTGGAAACATTAACTAGAATTACCTTCCAGAAAACATAACGCATTAAGAAAGAGTAACAATTCAAATATGTGCAGACTAATAAAATTGAAAACAATAACACTAGAAAATGTACTATATAAAAAATAATATCATAGTTTTGATGGTTACAAATGAACTGCCAGAGGAATTCATCTATTTTTTTAACCTAAAAATACACATCTGTACCCCTATCATACAGCAGCTTACAACATGTGTGTGCATGCGTTTCCCTCTGCTGGCCCGAAATCTCCCTTCTTTACTGAACATAAGCAAGTTAAATATGCTAAAGGAGTTAAATATCCAGCATAGGGAGGAAGACCAAAACAATGGGAGCGGCTGGACAAGATGCACAATGTGAATAGTATACTGAAGTATACAGAACAGAATACTGAAAGAGGAAATAGAGCTGAAGAACAGGCTGATGTAGTCAACATTGTTTCTTGGAACATAGGTGTATGTGTCCAGCCCATTAGGATGAAGAAAATAATACAAAGTTTGAAATGCCACAACCACATATAGTTTTGCTGCAAGAAACTAAACTGAAAAAAAGAGGTCTATCTAAACTGATAACAGTAGAATTCCAAACCAGAATCAATCAAGTAATGGAGGGAGATGGGTGATGTAGAAAGGAACCAAAGGAGATAAAAAGATCACTTTAGGTAATACATAATGAGAAAGACACATTTTTAAATGGTTTTTGAAAGGTGGAGGTAGTTCAGTATACCAGGGTTGACTGAGTTAATGGGTGGGTATTTCACCTAATGGCAGAAGAAATATCAGATAGATTATGAGAGGTAAAAAATGCCATGTAGAAAAAAAAAGAAAGCAATTGTTACAAGAAATTAAAGAAGGCGATTGGTTAGACATATAGTGACGTAAGAACAAACAGAGACTACTTTAAACTTTTTTCTATATAATGAAGTGTGCAAAGAAGTAAAATGGACTTTTCAACTTAGTGAATAGTTAAGGATGTGTCTAAATGAGACAGACACATCTTAGATCATGCTATTATCCAGCCAGACATTTTGACAGACATTACAGGAAAGAACAATGTTTAAAGCACATTCTGCCCATTATAATTCTGGTAAAATAGCTAGTGTGTACATAAGTGCTTAAAAAGCAGAGAGATTAAGAATGAAGTCTTCTGAATGGTACAGCACAGTATGCAAAATGTAGTCAAGCACCAAATGAAAATACATTTTTATAAAGTAATAGGTGTACCTATTGCTATATATATATATATATATGTGTGTGTGTGTGTGTGTGTGTGTGTGTGTGTGTGTGTGTGTGTGTGTGTGTGTGTGTGTGTGTGTGCGTCTGTCTGTGTGTGCTTGTGTATACACAACGTATGTTGCACCTGTACCCAAACATAAGTTATTGCTAGCATTCATTTCCCCTGAATGCTCCCATACATACTGTTAAAATTTAGTAAACTGTTATCAGTCTACAACTGGCCTAGAAATGAAAGGCTACCAAATGTTCTGAATGGAGAAGATAGTAAATAATTCAGACTGAAGCATACCATGCCAGTAGCCTGCTTCAGTCAGCTCCTCTGTTCAAATTTCTATGAAAGACAAATTATAAAGACAGAGAACACTAGAAACAGCTCCAGTACAAAGACCATATATTCAAAGCATGTCTATGACAAGCACACACAACGAAACTCTGAACCAGAATCAGTAGTCACTGTATTAAAGGATTTTTTTTAATAAGAAAAGCATGTGATGTGCGTAATGGATACTGTAAAGTACAATGATAATTTGACATTATTATTTCATTGCATGAAGTTTGGAAACATTAACTAGAATTACCTTCCAGAAAACATAACGCATTAAGAAAGAGTAACAATTCAAATATGTGCAG
>NC_056730.1:215996726-216096726 GCF_019279795.1 Protopterus annectens | reverse complement strand
CTATATGTTTATATATAAACTAATATATATATAAAAAAATAAAATAATAAATGAACATAAAATAAAAGTAAAAATAAAAAATAAAAAATAAAATACACTGAAATATTTACACATTGTCAACCTCAAATCTATGGAACAATTGATTTGGATATGGAAATAATACTTAATAAACATATATCATTCAGTATTTGATAAATAATCTATGTTATATAAGATATATCAATCATAATAATGCATAGATATATATCACAAGAAATATATTATAGGTGATCATTAATACCTGGCGGAAATAATGCACCCAAATGTATGATCCAGTATTTTCCTTTTCTGTCAAAATGTTGTCCCAGCCTTGTTGGTGACTCCTATCACCAACAACCCTGTCAATAATAGTAAACTTAAATTTTGCCGTGAGATGTTTCATAGTATGTAAATAAAGGGCATTAGTAGATATTTTGTTTTTAATATTACTTCTATGTTCCCCAATTCTTATTCTAAGGGGCCTAGAAGTCTTTCCCACATAGAATGCAGAGCATTGACACGTGGCAAGATATATCACCCAACTCATCGAGCAATTGCCAAAAAATTTTAGATCATAAACTTTACTAGTATTGGCACTACTAAAAGATTTAGTTTTATTAATATCCAAACAAGACATACAATGTCCACAAGGATAGGTGCCAATCAATTCTTTGCCCATAATGGTGAGCTGTTTATACCTTGCCCCTCCACTGCTATGATGTTTAAAGTGTGAGAACATAGAAGCTAAAGTTTTGCCCTTTCTATAAGAAAATTGACAACATGTCCCCAGATGTTGTCTAAGAATGTCATTAGCCATTAAGATATTCCAATTTCTCTCTATCACACCTCTAATAACTTGATTATTTCTACCATAGGTAGTGACCAATCTCATAACTTCATCTCCTTTTTTATCTTGATCATGATCTTTATATTGTATGAGTTGGTCCCTACTTTTTTTGTCTGACATATATTTAGCAGATTTGATATCAAACATAGAGTACCCTCTATCATGGAATCTATTTGTAAGATCCAAGCTGGCTATCTCATAGTCTTCATGACTGGAATTAATTCTTTTAATGCGACAGAATTGAGATTTTGGGATGTTCCGGACAGTGTGGCGGGGATGCATACTCGAGGCATGTAACAGTGTATTATATTCAGGATATTTCCTATATATTTTTGTACCTAGTGTATCATCAGGCTTCCTATATACACTGACATCCAAGAATTCAATATTGGACCTACTACTATTAATAGTAAATTCAATGCCCCAGGGGTTACTATTTAGGTAATCCACAAATTCTTTAAGATATTCATCATCCGCCCGCCACACCATCCAACAATCATCAAGATATCTGCGCCAGATATCTATTTCTACAATGTAAATATTGTGAGATGTGTCATAAATTAAGTATTCTTCTAAATCTAACTTATATAGGCCTGGATTTAATACACTTTTGATTTGTATGTGTGAGCATGTTTTGAATAAAAATGTATTCTTCTTTCAAGGTGACTGCTATTGGCAGTTACAAGGTACTGCTATGGGTGCATCTTTTGCACCCATATATGCAGACCTATTTATGGCGTATTTAGAAGAATACTTAATTTATGACACATCTCACAATATTTACATTGTAGAAATAGATATCTGGCGCAGATATCTTGATGATTGTTGGATGGTGTGGATGGATGATGAATATCTTAAAGAATTTGTGGATTACCTAAATAGTAACCCCTGGGGCATTGAATTTACTATTAATAGTAGTAGGTCCAATATTGAATTCTTGGATGTCAGTGTATATAGGAAGCCTGATGATACACTAGGTACAAAAATATATAGGAAATATCCTGAATATAATACACTGTTACATGCCTCGAGTATGCATCCCCACACTGTCCGAACATCCCAAAATCTCAATTCTGTCGCATTAAAAGAATTAATTCCAGTCATGAAGACTATGAGATAGCCAGCTTGGATCTTACAAATAGATTCCATGATAGAGGGTACTCTATGTTTGATATCAAATCTGCTAAATATATGTCAGACAAAAAAAGTAGGGACCAACTCATACAATATAAAGATCATGATCAAGATAAAAAAGGAGATGAAGTTATGAGATTGGTCACTACCTATGGTAGAAATAATCAAGTTATTAGAGGTGTGATAGAGAGAAATTGGAATATCTTAATGGCTAATGACATTCTTAGACAACATCTGGGGACATGTTGTCAATTTTCTTATAGAAAGGGCAAAACTTTAGCTTCTATGTTCTCACACTTTAAACATCATAGCAGTGGAGGGGCAAGGTATAAACAGCTCACCATTATGGGCAAAGAATTGATTGGCACCTATCCTTGTGGACATTGTATGTCTTGTTTGGATATTAATAAAACTAAATCTTTTAGTAGTGCCAATACTAGTAAAGTTTATGATCTAAAATTTTTTGGCAATTGCTCGATGAGTTGGGTGATATATCTTGCCACGTGTCAATGCTCTGCATTCTATGTGGGAAAGACTTCTAGGCCCCTTAGAATAAGAATTGGGGAACATAGAAGTAATATTAAAAACAAAATATCTACTAATGCCCTTTATTTACATACTATGAAACATCTCACGGCAAAATTTAAGTTTACTATTATTGACAGGGTTGTTGGTGATAAGAGTCACCAACAAGGCTGGGACAACATTTTGACAGAAAAGGAAAAATACTGGATCATACATTTGGGTGCATTATTCCCACCAGGTATTAATGATCACCTATAATATATTTCTTGTGATATATATCTATGCATTATTATGATTGATATATCTTATATAACATAGATTATTTACCAATACTGAATGATATATGTTTATTAAGTATTATTTCCATATCCAAATCAATTGTTCCATAGATTTGAGGTTGACAATGTGTAAATATTTCAGTGTATTTTATTTTTTATTTTTTATTTTTACTTTTATTTTATGTTCATTTATTATTTTATTTTTTTATATATATATTAGTTTATATATAAACATATAGGGCATTGTGTTAGCCCTAAGGTATATTCATAATATGGGTGCTGGGTTTACTTTATATTAAGAAAATATGTTTGAAAAGATGTTTGAATTTTGATTGGTCTATAATGTGTACTGACACTATTAAAGGGAATCAGATGTTGGCTTTTTCACAATTCTTAGCTCCACTGAAGAAGGGGAAAACTGTTTGGAGCAGGATATATATTTTATATATCCTTTGTATATTTGCTATTAAAATGGTTTTGGAACAGTAATTGCTGGCCGTGGTGTTATTTGCATAGTTTGGTTGGCCGTGCATCGCTCTACGTGAGAGGTTTGTGTGTTTGGTTGTTGCCACCTTCTAACTCAAAATCTACTCAGTAACACCAGTAAACTCAATAACAGTTAGGATCTATTTAAAAGAAAACTACCTTTTAATAAGCAATAATCAGTCAAAATTCTGTGCCCTTCCAAAACCAAAGAACACCACAGCCTATGCAGAATTGTACACAGGAACCCAATACAACCATGTCAATGGTTGCATAGATACTGCTGTAGTACCTCTCAGCTGTACAGATTTTTGCAGAATGTCCAGATTTCTGACTGATATTTTGATTAATTTTTCATAAGATTTTGGTTTTTCTGGCAAATTACTGACAAATCATTAAAGACTGAAGTTAGAAAATAATGACAGGCATTTGAGTTTCAAACTTCATACACTTCAAAAAATTCATTCTAATCCAAAACCTGTTATTTTATCAACTTTCTAAGTTTGTAAGAGCAATATTTAAACATTGTCCCTATTTTTGGGTCTTTGTCCCACTTTTATTTATGGCTGTATCCTGATTTCTTGCTCTGAGAAGTTGAGAAGTATGTTCTGTACCTACCAAAAGTAAGCCCAAAACTAACTCCAAAAACAAACCGCCCTGGTGGCATTCCAAATTTTATAACGTATACTACAAAAGAAAAAAATTATTGCTAAAATCAGAAAGGATAACTTCAATAAAGAAAAGAACTCTCTCATCAAACTAAACACTCAATTAAGAGGGATAATTAAGTCCAATAAAACCAACTTGAGGTTAAGATAGCTTCCCAGGCAAAATACAACCATGGGGCCTTCTTCATCTAGGTCAGAACCCACAAAGGAAGCATATAGTAGTATGACGAACTGGTGGTTAATGGTGTCACATTCACTGAACTGGGAAATATAGCAAATCTGTTAGCTGGCAAATTCAGATTCCAGCTTTAATCACCACTCATCACCAGCCATTCCCCAGCAAATAACTTCAAACATAACCCCTCTAACTACAAATACAGACCATGTCCAGGCTGTGTTTGCTAAGGCCAGGAACACAGCCTCAACGGGCCCCTATAATATCCCGGGATGCCACATGAATAGTCTAAAACATGACTTATCAGGGCCACTTGAGTCAACATTTAACTATCGTCTCAAAATAGATTATGTGCCATCAGAATTGCAATGGTCAAACACCTTCATAAGGGCAGAACATAAACATATCCTAGAAACTACAGGCCCATTAGACTGACTAATCTTATTTGCAAAGTCATGAAAAAGGTTATTATGGAAGTGATCAACAAAGACATTGGAGATCTCCAGACACTGGATCCATCCCAGTCTGGCTGCGTCTGAGACAAGTCATACATATTGAACCTGGTGAACCTCTTTGAAAAAGTCAATAAGGTAATGGACGAGTGTAAAATTCTGCACACCACTTACTCTGATCTGGTTTAGGGATTTTATACAATACCCCACTCAGGCATTGTTAACAGTTTTATAGAATTAGGCATACACTCCTATAAAATGCACTGGATATTCAGCTGGCTCATGGATAGGACCCAGGAGGATAGGACTGGGGAGACCACCTCCACAAAGAGGCCAGTCACCTGTAGAGTCTCTCAAAGCTCTGTGCTGGGCCCACTCCTCTTTGGAATCTACTTCTCAGATATCAAAGGCCTCTGGCTGTCCAGGTTCATAGATCATTGCAAATCGGGAGCGGTCATAGAATCCCACCAAGATGCAAAGACCCTATAGGAAGTTTTAATACAGACAAATGACTGGTGTCAAAGCCATGGCTTAATACTTGATGCCAAGAAATGCATTATAGTAGCTTTTGGGAAGTTGGCCACACTAGGAAACTACACCATTGATAAAACACTCCAAGAGTTAACTCAGTAGTCAGAGATCTGTAAGCTCATGTAGACAGTAACCAAGCCTTCTATGTACTTCTCAGGCTACACCTTGCAATAATAGCTTCATTAAAAGCATATCTATTTCAGATATTCTGCATCTCTCCTAAACATCTTTGTAATACATACTTGTCTTCTGGAAGCATAATTTGCGCAGTTGCTCAGATTTTTTCTTTGATCAAGTTAAAGTTGCTATAACATTGAAATTTTATTCTGTGATTCAGACTTGTTAGTCTCATTTTATTTAAAAAAACTGCAAAAGGTGCCAAGGGATACGAAGACTAACAGCCAAGTGACAGTAAAGGGTGTTTATTCAGCCAAAACAAATGTTCCACAAGCACATTAATGCTTCACAAATATAATACGTTTTCATTCATCACAAACTTCTAGAGTCTAAAATCTCTAGACAAGGCAAATCACTTCTTCTCACGTCAGTAAAAGAAATTATGGTTCATATCCGCATCTGATGAAGTTTGTGATGAACGAAAATGTATTGTATTTGTGAAGTGTTAATGTGCTTGTGGAACATTTGTTTTGGTTGAATAAACACCCTTTTCTGTCACTTGGCTGGTGGTCTCCGTATCTCTTGGCACCTTTTGCAGTTTTTCAGTATTTTTTGTGCCTTTGTGGAATTGTTTTAGACTCATTTTTATTTAACTTGAAAATGTGCTGTCTTGATCCATTCAGCAGCTGTGTCAGTCCATTTTCTTGTGCTTCGTGTGACTGACTTCACATTAAAAGATCATCTTTTATTTAATTTATTTCCTAATTGCAAAGATGATAAATAGTGTGTGTTTTCTGCAAATAAGTGACCAGAAGAGCATGGATATCAAATATTTTACTATCAGTGTCTGAGAGAAGGTGACATTTTGCTTCTGTTTCTATTATAAAGCTTATTTTGGTCATAGATTGTTAATTATACAAAATAAACATTGGGACAAAAATCTGTCTACATGTGCACATACAATCATCATGCTCTAAAAAACAGAAAATTAAAGGAAAAACTAATTATGTCTCTTTAATTTTAATGACTTGTCAGATACACTTTAAATAAATGCAAGTTTCCAGGAAAGAACAGTTTATTGTTGCACATACTAATTCTGTTTTCATCACAAAGGATTTTTCTTTTGTGCAGCAAATAACCCTCATTGTTTTTGTTGTTAAAGTGTGGACACTGTAAATGCAATAACCGAAACAGTATCTACATTCAGAAGTATGAATATCATTTAATGGCAATGAGAGAAAGAGTGACACTTAAGTAAAAGGTTAGCAGGATGATTGGAAGACCTTCATTCATCACTCTGCATATTGGCCCATTTGACCATGATCTAGCTCTATAGTTAATGCCTACTCATTTAATATGCCCATGATCAATATGAAAACAGATCCATTTAGAAACTCACTCTTCAATTAATCCTTTCTTGATCATAACAACGAAGTCACACTGTGTTCACACCAATCTAATTAATATCTAAATTTGTGATTCCAAACAAACTCAAGAAACAGTGAGACATCCTTCATATTCATTAATCATTTTAGAATAATTTAAAAATTAATCCAAGTCATTTTTCAACCACTGCCAACAATTTTTATTTTGTGCCAGTCTTGAGCTTAAAATAAGAAATTTTTGCTAAACATTGATCTTTGCAGAACTTTCAGCCAATCTATGGACAGCACCCCTACTTTACAATGCTCTAATTTCTAAGTTCCTTATGTTTGGTTCCTCTCATTCACTGTGCAATGCATTACAACTGCTTATTCCACTTGATAGGATTCATATTGCTATATAGAATTTAGTCTCTCCTGCAAGGTTGAAATTTACATTAGTTGTATGAAAAATAAACTTTAGACAAGGCTGGATATAAGACCTGACATTTTAATTGTTTCAATCTATATTCCTTCATCTTTATCACAAACTGTGCCACTTTTCCTCATGTTTGCACACAATAATCATTTTCATAATGCACACACTTGTCACCAATATTACATAAATAATTCTGCAACCACAACAAAGACAATACTTGTTTCTTCACCTTCTGCTATGCAAATCTGGCAACACATTCCTTGGTCTAACTACAACAGCATTCAGATCTGGTATATAAACATTATGCGCTCAGTTTTATTTGACTCAGTCTCAGTCCAATCCACTCAACCAACTTGTTTTGAATATAATTTTTTTCTGTCATTGTCTTCTACTCTATTGAGAGCTTCAGTTAATTGGTTACTTTTCTATTGGTCTCTATCTTCATGACCTGCCAACGTACTTTTTAACATTTCATCTTCAGAATGAAAATTGACATTTTGCTTTTTTTACGTTACTGTACCATGACCTAAGTTATTCAACAGTGGTCAAATATAAGTTCACAGTATTAACAATCTCTTTATTTGTCCTGCTGGCAGATGCTGTAGAAATGTTCATTCACTCTCTCTTGCTCTCTCTCTCTCTTATTTTCTTGAAACCTAGCAACACCCCTTTTTTCATATTAATAAATCTTGGTTTCTTGTAATATTCTGTACATCAGCTACTTCTGTGGAGAGTGCAGTCTCATCTTCACCCATAATGCCATTGGCAAATATGTCAAAGTATTTCAACAAGTTCAAATGTTTCTTTGCTTCCTTTTTTCAATTGTCTAACTAGATTCATCTAGGACACTACACTAAAGAATGAATTGTTCAAAAAATGAAGCCCCAAGTACACCAGACCATAACAAACTTGAACTTTTTAAACATTCATGGCCAGAAGCTATCAGAGAAGTGTCCACTTAACACCATACCATCACCAGAAGTAAGGACTGTAGTTTAATACAAAGATTAGAGCACCTAAAGTGCAGCAGTACATAGTCTATCAACCCACAAAAAAATCATAATAACATTATTTTTATCTCCATTTGTCATTACACAGCCTACTTTTATCATATGTTTCTACTGGGTAGTCTACTGTCACCTAAGCCCCAAGGTACTTCAATACCAGTACCTGGAGTTGAGTGACCGTTAGCTCATGCAGCTGTGTCCACTCATGTTCAAACTCAAACCCAGTGTTCCATTGAGGTCCAGCAGTAGAAACAGAGAGTGAAGCTGCTGCACCTTGTCCAAACGCAGTTCAGCCAAGGTTAGTGCAGTGGCCACGGGGATGAGAGTGCGGATGGGGGGTTTAAGTAATGATCAGGAAGAGGCCATGGTTTAGGGATCAGGAAGGAGATTTTAGGTTATAGACTAGGAAGGGAATAAAGTAATACAAATGCCACAGCACAATTAAAGCAGTGAAAATATGTAATATGTAAAATATCACTAAAATACCAGATATTAAAAAATATTTTCCATTCTAAGTAATCTTTTTATAACGTATACAAATTAGACACAATAACTTTAGATTTTTTGATTGGTCATCTAATGAGCATGTACATGCCTTTTGTTTTGGAACCTGACCTCTCAACTGTCTCTGTTCTGGAAAAAAACATTCCTATATTGAAGCCTGATTTTCTCTTGCACATGAAGTACCTATATTTGAAAGTATGTTCCTATTTTCAGGCTTGATTTTCACTTCACACAGTTTTCCAAATCCTCCCCATCACTTGTGATTTTTGAAGATATCAGGTATACAGAAAACATATGTCTTAACCTCTTAGCACAAAAAATCTGGGCAAAGCCAAAAATAATGGGGGGGGGGGGGTCAAAGCCCCAAAAATAAGGACACATTTTAAATATTGCTCTTATAAACTTAGAAAAAGTTAGTAAGTTGCTAGAATAAAAGGTCTGATGTTACCATGCATTTTCTAATGGATGTGATGTCTGAAACTCGAATGCCAGTCATTATTTAGTGAATTTGGTCCTCATTGATTTACCACAAAAATAAAGAAAACCACAAATTTCACGAGGAGCAGATCAAAAATATGTGGCAAAAATCTTAACATTCTGTGAAAATCTGAACAGTTGAGAGGTATAAAAAAATCAAACTGTTTGCCCAACATATTAATGGCACCAATAACTGAAAGAAAAAAGACACACATCTTACATCTCCTTTTTTGGCAAGAATAAATGACCTTGTGTGATAAAACTTTGCTATGCAGTTCATTATAATCTGTAGAGTTAGCATAGTGTCTCTGATAATGTGCTTATTTCTTTCCATCATTTTGACACTGTCTTTTTTAAATGTGTCTCTAAGTAGTATCCCACATTCCTACTAGAAGCAGGAAGACATATGTGATATTTGGCATTCAAATTTTATACTAAATAGATGTCTAGATTTTTGGCTAGCTGTACCTATGTTTCAAGGCCTTTGTTCCAATGTTCAATGTCTGCAGTTTGAGACGTATGTTTGGAACTAAACTTAATTTATTTGTAAATATTTCAAGACAGACAACATATTACTTTTTCTTGAATTAGATTTTACCCACTGCTATTTCTTTATGAGGAACTGAGCAGAATGGCATTCAGAGAAAACAAAAAATGCAAAGAAATGATTTGTGTAATGATAATATCAGTCACTCTCTCCATGCACAGTAAATATCTTTGCATTTCTCTACTAATTATGATCAGAGATGATACTGCTGCACTCCATGGAAAAGATAAAGTCATTTTTATTGAAGGCTGTTTTTCTAAACTTTGTTTAAGAAAATGAGATTCAGTAAAATACACTTCAGGAAGTGGTACTATGCAAGAAAGGATTCACCGTGGGACTTCCAGGCATTCATCTCCTGTGTGGTATACTTTTTTGTAGTTATGGAGATTCCCAGCCATGTTAAACTGAATAATTTAATTCCGAGTATAATACCACAGATATGGAGCCCTCTGTGCAGATTAAATGCCAATGTGGTGTCAGATATTTAAATGTGACCCTAAGGGCGGCTGTTACCAGAATTTTTACATTTCTGCATCATACTTTTCCACAAATGTCATGGTAGTCAGTCACTGAGTGACAAGTCAATCCTAGTCATAAACACATAATAGGACTCCCACAGCTCTAAGATAAGATAAAAAAGGAGACTCAGGTCATTCCTCGAGCATTAAAATACTTTAGGAAGGTGTCTTGTAGGAATCCTTGATGAGGCAATACTTAGACTTTAAATACTGCCTTGTGGCAAATGTGGAGAAGGTGAATTACTTCAGAATGTATCGGATACACACAGTGTCTAATAGATACAGAACCCTGAATGTGAAAGCCAGAGATTTGCCTTGATTCATACATTAATTGCTGCAGAAAGTATTACGGATAGAATGGGATCTGGGTATGCCTGTAGAAAGGATCCATTTTTCTCTCATCCTATAAACCTAATTATAGCTTGACACGTCTACATTCAGGTATTGCATTCCTTCTCAGTTACTCTGGTAAGGAGCACTGAAGTATGGTGTTTGGATGGTAAACATGGACAATAATTTTACAGAAGTCTAATGAAAAAAGAATACTGACCACTTTTTAAGGAATTTTATATAAAAAAGTGTTAGAGCTGTCATAGTTACCCCATGGTAAGTACTTTTGAGAAACAGCACATTGGTTTGCTCAGACCTAGATGAAGCAATGCATCTCTGGTTGAAGGGCAGGTACCATTACACCAACAATAGGAGCAACTGGTTGTATAAACAATAAAGTATACAATAACAAATACATGGAAAAGCAATAAAGGCAGTCAAGGCATTCTACCATCAGTTTGGCTATTAACAGTTATAGCTAGGATGAGACAAAGAGGACAACAACTACAGGTGCAAAGTTTCAGGGGACACTATCCACAGATGCTGGCTGGATGGTAGTACATTACTGCTATTAAGAAAACTATGGTGATACTGCATTTGTGGTTGGGGCTGAAGCTCTTCAACATTCCATTTATAACATTTTAGCCATAGCAAGCTTCTTGTTACATTTGGAATAAGCAGTTTGCTAGAGTTTACAAAGATGACATTTTTGGTACTCAACTTTGAGTTGGGGTGGGGGGGATTGCAGAATCAGGTAGATTCACAGGGTGTCACAACATCTAGCTACAGCTCTGGGTCCTTTTCTCAATACAATCCAATTGGCTTTTTGTGAATTTTTCTACTATGGCACTGTTAATGTGAATGGTATGGGGAATATTTGCTAACGGTAATAACGTGTAAGTAAGGGGATTTTTTTGTTAATTGTAAGAATGTCGCAATGATGTAGGGCTTACAGGTGATTTGCAAGTTTTGTTGTCATCTGAGAATGAGGAGATGAGATATGGATGGGTACAAACCTCCCATGCATGTGGGTACTGGACTTGAAAACTATATTATGGTACTATTGCATATTGTTCACTAATGGTTTGAAAAGTAACTTTAAAAAAAGTTTGTCAGGATACTTACATAACACATATCATTATGTCACTTTGTCCATTCCAGTATGTCTGAATACTTAACTTTTATAAAAGAACATGGGAATGCTGTGATATACTGCCAAAATTTTATTTATTTACTTGATATTTGTTTACCGGGGAAGTCTGACTGGCTCAGGAACCAATTTTCAGCGGAGGCCCAGGGAGAAAAACTCCAAATGATACATGAAGTTAAAAGAGTGTACATGAACAAGCTAATAGCAAATATTAAAGCAGCCATTAATAAGAAATTAATATTAAAATAAATATGGACAGGTAGATACAATAATATACAATAATAAGAACAAAATATATACAGTGAGATAGTTGCAATAATGCAGTGTTTAGTATAGAGGTGATACTGAATTGCAAAAACTATTTTTTTATACATATATATATATATATATATATATATATATATATATATATATATATGTATCTATATATATATATATATATATATATATATATATATATATATATATATATATATATATATATATATATATATATATATATATATATATATATATATATATATATATATATATATATATACATATATATGTACATACATACACACACATTGGATTAAGGTAAAGAGAGAGTTTCAGGCGGAGGGA
The DNA here is from genome assembly GCF_019279795.1 of Protopterus annectens. NCBI lineage: Eukaryota > Metazoa > Chordata > Ceratodontiformes > Protopteridae > Protopterus > Protopterus annectens. The sequence goes on along the minus strand of NC_056730.1, from coordinate 216,084,559 downwards.
AAAATTGGAAGGAAGAAGATGCTTAGACGGATGGTAGAGTGGGGTGGGAAGGTAAGGGTGTAGACGTGTGAAAATATTAGAAGTAAGCAGATGCTTATAAGAATAGTACAGAAGGATGGGAAAGAATGGATGCAGAAATATGTTAGTGGTTAAATGGGTGAACTTCAAGTTTTAGGGAGAGGAAAGAAAGCTGTTAGGGAATGAAAGGAGTTCACCTGTTAAGAAAATAATTTGTACTGTAGAATCCTTTCTTACATGAAAATCAGCCTTCTCCTTCCATAATTATACTCTGAAAAGTATGTAGTGTTATGTGGCATTAGCTAATAGCACATTATAAACACAAGCATATATTCTTCTTTGCAGCTCAGTAGCATGTTTTACTGGAAAGTATGCAATAAGATCATTTAAAAAACATGGGACAGGATTCACGAAGGCTTGCACGGAGTCTAAGAGTAGTGTAAGACTCCATGCAGCCTTCGCGATCCAGGAACAGCCCAAAGTCCGTGTAAGAGACAAGCTAAAACGTCTTTTACACGGAGTGGGCATGGATAAGCTAGTCACCTCACTTGCAGCCGAATAGCATGCAAATGAGGATGATTAGTGATCAAGGAAGCCCAGAGCAGCCCGTGTAAGAGACGTTTTAGCTGCAGAAATGTACTCAGTTGACAACTGAGTACGTTTCTGCAAAAACCGTAATGGAGCCATGTCAGCTCCAAATAAAGGGTGCATATGTGTCAGGCAGCATGGTAGCCCGATGCAAAAATAATAAAAATATCATTTTTTTTTTCGGCAATCACCGATGTTTAAACCCAGCGCAGCCACGCGCAAACCGGCTGCGCTGTATAAAACATAAAAACGAAGGTTATAAACCCACAAATGTGGGTTTTATGCAATACATGGAATGTCAATGCAGGGACCAGCAGACCAAAACCAACATGGCCACCGTGTAGTGGTTGCTAAGGGGGGAAGCTGAGTCTAAGAGATGTAACTAAGCATTAGCAGGCAATCTGATGCAAATGAGTGTTAGGATACTGAATTCCACTGTCACATAGCAAATGAGCACAGTCTGAGTAGTGTCAGAGTTACATAAGGGGGAGGAACAGAGTAGGAGATAGGTGACATCACAGGGGGGAATGGTAAAAAGAAATGCAGTTCATTGGAGGTCAGAGTTACATGACAGATGTCAGATAGATATCATGGAAAGAGGTGTGCCACTAGATAAGCATGAGAAAGTCAAGAAATGGAAGGTGTACACTGTTGCCTACACCAAAGTTTCTTGCTGGGCATGCATGCGCACGTGTGCACGCCATGAAGCGCGGGTAAGGCAGTGTGCGTGCGTGTAAGGCAGACTGAGCATGTGGGAGCATGTTGGGAGATGCTTAACACTGTTTGCATGGGTGTGCACATGTTTTAATCCAAATAAGCAGATTCTGAACCATGTAAGCATGTATGCGAACGTGTAAGCCACTGTGAGCGTGTTTCTGCTGGTTTGCCCACGGCTCCTCCCTGAGGAAACAGAGAGGAAAAAGGAAGCAACAGATTTAGTAGGAAGCTAGCAGGGAATACTGCTGGAGCTAGCAGGTGAAAACAATTAGAAGCAGGCAATTACACAGGCAGAATAGTAGCCCAGCCCAGCACTTAAAACTCTGCAAACAGCAGTGCAGGATGTTTCTCTTAAGAGACACTGCAAGACAGGAGTAAGTTATTAGAAGTGAAAACTGAAAAAGCTGAACTCAGAGCAGAAATGTTAGGGGCTGCCATAGCTGTCATAATGAGACATAGGCGACTTGCTGAGGGTGGTGACAATGCAGATGGTGACAGACAACCCACAGTGAGTAGACGGAGAAGAGTGTACAGGCCCAGGGTCACCTACCATGGGTTACATGAGCTGGAGATAGTAGAGCGCTATAGAGTGGACAGAGACCTCCTGCAGAAAATAGTGGAGCTGTGCAGGCCATGCCTCACACACAGAACCAACAGAGGGGAACCCATCCCTGTGGAAACCAAGGTATGTGTTGGCCTAAGAATACTAGCAACAGGTACCTTCCAGAGACCAACTGGTGATATGATGGGGATATCACAGGCATCGGCCTCCAGGGTATTGCACCAGTTCCTGGATGCCATGTCAGCACATGTCGGTGATCATGTATATTTCCCCAATGCCCGTGAGGTATTGGCCAGCAATATGCGTCTCTTCAGGCAAATAGCGGAATACCCTGAGGTAGTGGGTGCAATAGACTGCACGCACATATGCATTAAAGCACCAGCCGGTGAGCGGGGTATGGCATACATCAACCGCAAGGGCTTCCCCTCCATCAACTGCCAGGTCGTGTGTGATGCCCAGGGCATAATAATGAATGTGTGTGCTGGCTGTCCTGGGAGCTACCATGATTCCCACATCTGGCATTTGACGCAGCTGTACCAGACATTTGCCAGTGGGGACATCCCGCACGGACACCTAGTGGGGGATGCAGGTTATGCACTGGAGCCGTGGCTAATGACACCCATCAGAAACGCACACACACCTGAACAGGAATGCCATAATGAGGCACACGCACAAACACATAATGTAATAGAGCGTGTGTTTGGGCTGCTCAAGTCATGGTTCCGGTGTCTGGACACATCTGGTGGAGCCTTGCAGTACACACCAACTACATGTACCCAAATTGTCATGGTATGTGCTATGCTACATAATATGATCTTGCGAAAACAGTTGCAGCAGGACCAGCATAGGGCCGGGCCAAACAGCCCCCCACCATTGCCAAGGCCATCATAGGCAGAGCGTGACTCGGAGGAGGAACAACCTGAGCCTGCCCCAGTAGGCAGAAGGAGGCATGCCCAGTATGCCCTGGCCTTGGCAAAGAGGCAACGCATAGCACATACACTGGCTCAGTAGGAACCCTGGGAATGATACCCCCTCTGACTCACTCAAATAATAACATGGATGCCTACAATGACATGACCTGCTCACAAACATGTACAGGGAAGTGAAATATGCGCATCCGACAGAGGCAGCCCTGCAGCACCACCTGAGGCATGAATGCCATGTGTTAAGTAATGTAACACCATGTACTATATGCACACCTGAGGACCCTGACTAACATCCTACCCTCACCAAGCATCATACCACAATATGACAATGAGATGATCAAGTGCAATAATTGACTGAAGTATCGCAGTTAGTCAAAGGGGATCCAATATGTGCCAGTCTGGGATGACATGCTGAGCATGACATGATGCTCCACCTGCTAGGACTGGCGTGCACCTATCAGTGCAGGCCATATGGATACTGGCAAAGGCTGTTGTTACCCACAGTGTGCCCTGAATAGGTAAGGCTCAAAACACAAACCTATCTCCATAGGTATCAGAAGGGATAAGAATAAGATAAGGGATAAGTCGAAACAGCAAGATGCATGCAGTCTAAACTCACCCAGTATGGAGAATGTTGATATCTGTGCTGTAACAGAAAACTGAGTCAAGGCTCACAACAGCACCCTAACACTACTAGGTTACACCTCATACTGTGCTGTACAGCCTCAAAACATGGAACAAGCTACAAAAGGAGGGTGACTAGCAAGAATTGTCAAGGATAACCACACCCCCATGTTGGTACCACAACAAGAAGTGCATGGACTAGCCATGGTCAAGTAACAGTGGCTAAAACTGCCCCCCAGTTTATAGCCTGCTACAGACTACTGTCCCAACACCAGGAACTGCACCTGGTCTATGCTGGAATACATGAATATATCAAGTCCTCCAAACCACATTATATTGGGTGACTGAAAATACCCAGACATAGAGTGGGAGCATTATACTAGCTCCAACAGTGTAGGACAAAAGTTCATAGAATCCATAAACCAAAAGGCCCAGGAACAATGTACCACTCCCACAAGAGGGGTAAGCATACTGGATGTGATAATCAGCAACATGGGTACTGGATGGCAAGACGAGAAGTGTATTGCTCACTGGTAAAACCAGACCATAGAGTAATCACACTGGATATACAAATCCTGACCACAGTCCCTGGCCAGAAAACCACAGTGGAAAACATGTGTAAAGCAATATTTGCACTCCTCCAAACTGATGTGGAATCCATTAAAGGTCCTGTGCAGGTGCAAAATATGGGCCACACCTCAGAACCTGTAATACAGCCATTCCATGAACACTGCCAGGAATGCTTGGATTATGCAATCCTAAATTAAAACAAGACACAATGCCATACATGCAGGCAGCTGGCATGGTGGACACCACCCATAACCAAACCATGCAAGAGAATGAGGAAGCTACTACATGATAGAGCAAACATAAACAATGAAGTAATCACTGATCAGTAGTATGGCAATAAAATATGTCCACACATACAATCCACTAAGGCCAGCCACAACAAGTTGAATCTGTGAATCCTGAGGCAATGTTACACCTGCCCCAAGTACACAGACAACCCCCAACTCCACCCAAGAAATACAAATATATGTGAGAGATGCAACCATCTATCCAAACTGGAGGCTGAGCTCCCTCAACTCAGTACTCCCAAAACTAGTCAGGAGGAGAAGGTAACCACACACACCACAAACACAGTCCCACATAGACCTATCACAACTGCAAACCAAACACATAAACACAGAAAAACATTCCCGGAGGCACAAATTACAAACACAGCACACCAACAGAGGCCTCTAAAGCAGACACCCAATCAAACAACCTCCAAACATAGCACATGCAACACATAGTACACAAAGCTGGTGTGCCAAACAGTCACAGGCCAGAAGGAGAAACAACATGCCTGATACAGTTGTAATAGGTGACTCCATAGTCAGACACACTGCTGTCCCGCACACCAGACTGAACAAGGGAAAGGGCACAATTAGCTGCCTGTAGGCTGCCACAATACGCCACATAACAGAAGTATGCAGGTCACTCCAAAGCAAGTAGAAATATGATGCAGTCATAGTCCATGCTGGTGAGAATGACCTGAGATGTACCTCCCTAGACTACATGAAAAGAGACATAGATGAGCTCTCTGATTATGTAGTCCAGGCCGGTATGACACTCACCATTTGCAGCATCCTACCCTTACCAAGAATAATGCCACAGTACAAACACAGAATGATCAGTCATAGCAAGTGGCACACTTACTGGTGTCATTCCAAGGGGATCCAATGTCTGTCTGCTTGGGATGTCATGCTTGACAAGCCACGCAGCTGTTCTTGGGATGGCTTGCACCTGCTACCCCTGGGCGTCTGGATATTGGATAAGGCCTTTGCCACCTCCATAGAGCCTTTTGTAGGCAAGGCTGAAAAGACTAACCCACCACCCTAGAAAACATAAGTGGAAAGAAACATAAGGGTAATGCTGACCAATGCCAGATATGTAAACCCCAATATGCATGCTCCCAAGGCCATCCCCAGTATGGAGAACATTGATGTCTGTGCAGTGACAGAAACCTGCTGCAAGCCTCCTGACAGCACACCAGCACTACCAGGTTATACCACATATCATGTGTCACGGCCCCAAAACCTGGAACAAAACATAAAAGGAGGGTGAGTATCCATATTCAGCACAGACACCCATACGTCCAGGTAACTGACAATGCACAAGGCATTGGAGTCCACCCATGTGCAACTAACTGTAGGCAAGACTGCTGTACAGTCTGTAGCATGCTACAGACCACACTCTCACACACAGGAACCCCACCCAGCCATCCTGAAGACACTGGACAATATGAATGTCCCACCAAATACCAAACAAGGTACCACAAATTACCACATAGGTGGTAAACCATTATGTATGGAAGGAGTAATCAGGGACCTAGGGACACAAGTGGACAGTAACCTGTTATGTGACACTCACATTGCCAATGTGGCTAGGAAGACTGTTTACATTTGACACCGTATCAGGAAAGGATTCACATCTACGTCAACAGAGGTCATTGTGCCCCTGTACTGTTCTCTTATCACACCCATAATCTAGTACAATGCCTCATATGGGATGTACCTTACCTGACACCTGCAGCAGTTAGAAAGACCTCAAAGGTACCTCACCAAGAGGATAAAGGGTCTCAAATATTTGTCATATGCTGCCTGGCTGTAGACACCCCAGCTGAATGCAGTCACATACTGCCTACACAGAGGCATTGCATGCCTGTTGTAGAAGGCCATGCCCAACACAGGAGTAATGAACATGCTCCACCCCAGAAAACTCAAAGCCATCGGAGCTGTGAGAGTGAGAGATGTCAACCTCAACAAATAATGAAATAGGATGTGCTGGTGGGACAGATACATAATCCAGAGGCTCCCCACACCCTGGACCAGAATCCCACTCCATGTTAGGCAGAGCCCCTCACTGACACTCTTCAACAGGAATCTTGCCAAGTGGATGGATGATTGTAGAGTTACACTGGGGTCTTCACTGTGTCATGTCCAGACAGAGGCACAGCAAAGCAAATCATAAATGGCCATAATATTCACATAGCAAGGGGTGGCAAAAGCCACACACACTCTGGCTAGGCTAACAAATGCCCTAGGGTGGATAGCCTAGTATGAACCTATGAACCTATGAAGATACAAATTGTACAGGACACTAAGGATAATCCCAAGGCTTTCACAACTGATGGTAGGAACCGTGTTGGGAATTCACAGATATGCTCTGAATCACACAAATATCACAAACACACACACATATTGCCAACATACATCCTGACAGGTGCAATGCAACCCCCCCCCCCAGAATGCAAAATATCTATCCCAGCAGACTGCTGGCCCCCTGACATTGCAGATGCTGAGGTAACAGCCAGCATCTACAAAGCAAAACACACAGCAGCAATGGTATGAGATGGTGTCCTGGGCTGAGTGCAACATGGACTCCAAGATGAATGGAATGCCAAATCACACTACTGCTCAATGTCAGCCTTACCACAGAATATGTACCCAAAGAGCAGTGTAAAACAACAGTGGTCCTTCTCAACAAAGGTGTTGCCTGAATGGATACTGAAAACTACTACCCCAGAATCCTGAGAAGCTCGGTCTGCACAGCTATGGAAAGGATCAGCATGTACCACAGACATAAATATATCGGGGACCTACTGACACCGGACCCTACCCAGTGTGGCTTTCTTAAGTGCAGATCCTGCCCCTAAACATGTTTGACTCAATTGAAACAGTCATTAAGGTCATTGATGAGGGCAATGTGGTCCACACAGTGTAGCTGGACCTTGCAGAGGCTTCTATACAATACCCTACGTGTTCATTATAGATAAGCTCACCAGCTTAAATATAAACCCCTATGTCAGTAGAGGGGTTGCAAACCAGACCAAGGACAGAACAGACATGGTCAGACATGCTGCAGCCATGTCAGACTACAAACCAGATATAACTGACATCCCACAAGGCTTGGTCCTGGGATCTCCCTCTTCTGGTATATATGTCCCATAGGTACAGGCAAACATGGAAGGACTGTGTCTGAACATGTTTGCAGAGGAGTGCAAACTGCTCACCATATATGATCCACCAGCTGACACAAGCATCCCACAAAAGGGCCACATAGAAACAGACAACTGGTGCCATAGCCATGTCAGCAAGCTAATTACAGAAAAGTGTATAGTCAACCACCGTGGATATACAGTAAGTGCCCACCAATTACCACATAGGTGTTAACCCATTATGTAGTTAACATGTAATGAGAGACCTGGGGACACAAGGTGATAGATATCCTGCATTGGACAAACATGTGCTGTAGTGTTTACAGAAACATACCATATACCCACCTAATCATGAAGGTTGTCAGATCTAGATAAGGGGAGGTCATTGTGGCTCTGCAGTCATCCTTCATCAGCGGTACAATTGACTACAATAGCCCCTGTGGGATGTACCTCAGCAGACACCTCCATCAACCGTAAAGTCCCCAACAGTACCTCACCAGGAGTATCAAAGAGCTTGCACAGATGCCATGTGTTGCCTGTGTTGCTGGTATCAATAAACATGCTGCACCTTGTACAATCTGAATGGCAGTGAGCTATGCACATGAGAGACCTGAACCCCAGCACTGACTTACATAGGACAAGCTGTACTGCATGATCCATAACACAGAAGCCACCCCCACCCATGAGTGAACTCCCAGTACAGGCTACCCATAGAGTCACTTATCAATTTTCCTCAATAGAAATCTTGATGAGTGGATGGGAGATGTTAGCTTTATCCTGGGTATTACTGTCATGTCACAGGTAGACAGAGGCACAGTATACTAACCATGACATATGTCATGGCAAACTTCACTTACAATGTGTGTTGAAGGACAAACACTCTCTCAAACTAGCATTAGACATGGACTAGGGCACATCGCTAGTGTTTGCAAATGTACACCTATGTTGTGGAATACACTACCAATGTTGGACAAGCCTGGTTTAAGTAGTTCATATCTGAACAGAATGCAACATGGTCAGATGTACACAACTGGCCCCTAACCAGGCTGTTGTGCTCACTATCAAAATGTAAAGCAGTGATAGCACTAAAGCCCAGGATACTGTCCACCACAGTCAAAGTACTACCAGTACACTATACAGTACTACAGTGTTAGGTCAGTGTGAAAGGATGTTGACAACTGTATGCAAAGTATCCCATGCAAACACTGCAGGCACAGTATAATCCTGTTGTGTTCACACACAAAGCAGTTGTACAGTAACTACACAACATGACACACAACACACAACCATAAATGGGTGATATTTGTTGAAGTTCACACTCATCCGCAGATGTGGTGGGCTGCAGAGTTCAACATATGGAATGCTCACACTGGGCATGCTCACACACTTTGATAAATGAGGCATATGTCAGACAACATGCCATGGGAAGGCTGAACTGGGCATGCTCACACACTTAGGCCAAATCTCAGTTTAGCAGTTGGACACACATATCTGGTATTTTTACGTGTTATTCCAGGAACCAACCACATTACAGCAGTCTGCCCAGTGCACACAGTTAAATAACTACAGAGACATCCGTGATATAGTGGATCCCTCCCATATGCAAACATCTTCCACAGATGCACAAGTTGTTCATACAAACAGGGAATGCTATGGCAAGAAAGATGTGCAAACAGTCTATCAGCAACAAATAATGTGCATTTGACAATTAAACATATGGGTGTAGAGGTCAACACTAGGCTGTTTGCCCTAGGGAATGACAGCTTAGCCAGAGTGTGCTTGGCGTCTGCCTCCCCACAGGATGCATATTCCCCTTTCTAAACACCGATGATGTCAGCACCCTATAAGTACAGCAGGAGAAAAGAAACCTTCCAGTAATGCAAATAACGCGCTCCGCTAATGCGTCTGTCTCAAATGTCATAACATAGTTAGTTAGGGGTTTGAATCCTACAAGTGTGTGTGTTTGTCTGAGGGGGATTCGTGTGTGTGTGAAGAAAATGTTCCTTTCGGCAACTAGGAGAACAGACTACAGGATGCACATTCCCCTTTCTAAACACCAATGATGTCAGCACTCTATAAGTATAGCAGGAGAAGGGAAACCTCCCAGTAATGCGAATAGCTCGCTCCGCTAATGCGTCCGTCTCAAATGTCAAAACATAATTAGATAGGGGTTTGAATCCTGCAAATGCCAAGTGTGTGTGTTTGTCTGAGGGGGATTTGTGTGTGTGAAATTGTGTGTAAGGCAAATGTCCCTTTTGGCAACTAGGAGAACAGACTACAGGATGCACATTCCCCTTCCTAAACACAGATGATGTCAGCACTGTATAAGTATAGCAGGAGAAAGGAAACCTCCCGTAATGCGAATAGCGCGCTCTGCTAATGCGTCTGTCTCAACTGTCATAACATAGTTAGGTAGGGGTTTGAATCCTGCAAATGAGAAGTGTGTGTGTTTGGCTGAGGGGGGGTTAGTGGGTGTGTGAGAGAAATGTCCCTTTTGGCAACTAGGAGAACAGACTACAGGATGCACATTTCCCTTTCTAAACACTGATGATGTCAGCACCCTATAAGTACAGCAAGAGAAGGAAAACCTCCCAGTAATGCGAATAGCACACTCTGCTAATGTGTCTGTCTCGAGTGTCATAACATAGTCAGATCGGGGTTTGAATCCTGCAAATGGCAAGTGTGTGTTTTTGGCTGAGGGGGGTTAGTGTGTGTGAGGAAAATGTCCCTTTTGGCAACTAGGTGAACAGACTACAGGATGCACATTTCCCTTTCTAAACACTGATGATGTCAGCACCCAATAAGTACAGCAAGAGAAGAGACACCTCCAAGTAATGCGAATAGCACACTCTGCTAATGTGTCTGTCTCAAGTATCATAACGTAGTCAGGTAGGGGTTTGAATCCGGCAAGTGTGTGTTTTTGGCTGAGGGGGGTTAGTGTGTGTGAGGAAAATGTCCCTTTTGGCAACTAGGTGAACAGACTACAGGATGCACATTTCCCTTTCTAAACACTGTTCAGCTGAAGGCCATGGCTCTGGCACAAGTTGTCTGTTTCTATGATGCCCCTTTGGAAGATGCTTGTGTCGGCTGGAGAGTTGATTATGGTGGCCAGTTCGCAGTCATCTGCATATCTGGTCAGCCACAGTCCGTCCGTGTTGGCCTGTACCTCCAATAAATATATATCAAACAAGAGAGGTCCCAGGACTGAGCCTTGTGGGACACAACTCGTAACTGGTTTGGAGTCTGGCATGGCTCCAGCAATTCTAACCATGTGGGTTCTGTCCTTGAGCCACTGTGCAATCCATCTAGTGACATAGGGGCTTATATTTAAGCTGATGAGCTTCTCTAGAATGCCCAAGTGGGGTATTGTTGTGAAGGCTTTGCAGGTCCAGGTAGGCTGTGTGAACCACCTTCCCCTCGTCAATGGCCTTGGTGACTGTTTCAAAGAAATCAACCAGGTTAAACCTGGTAGTGCTGGTGTGCTCTCAGTAGCCCTGAACCAGGCATCTGTTACTGCACAGATATCGATGTTCTCCATGCCAAGGAGAGTTTCGGGTGCATGCATCTGGAGGTTTAGACTTCTGGCGTTGGGTAGCATTACTCTTAATTTCTTATCCCTTGTGATACCTATGAAGGTGGGTTTGTCATTTGAGCCTTGCCTAACATAGGCACTATGGGGGTAGCAAGAGCCTTTGCCAATATCTGAAAGCCCAGGGGTGACAGGTGCAGGCCGTCCCTAGCGAAGCAGGTAGTTCAACAGAAGATGAATATGTGAAGGTGTAGTGCCTGTGATTAGTTAGCAGTAGCATATATGACTGCTCACTTGGACACATGCCAGGTAAGTCATATGCACTGTGTCACAGGCAATGTACATGTGAACAGGACAAACAGTGACATCCTGTCAAGTGGGACATGGACATACATATAGTAAGCTATGCAGATGGCACTAGGAGTCCACAGAAAGTCTATAACTATGCATTGCAGGTGTGATCAGTATTCCAGGGTAATTGCAAGCAAACATGCATGCAAACAAAGCTACAGTAAACAGGGCTGCATGTAGTCCATTGTACAACAAACAAGCTGTACCACTTCCAGTAGGTAACACTGCAAATATGCAGGCACTATGCACATGTATATGGAAATAGACGGGTCAGATGGCTAGGGTCCAGTCTCAGCACACACAAGTGTACAGACCATGTACTGTCAGGATGTACAATAACTGGATGGAAACCCATGTGCTCATACCTGCAGTAATACACATGTCAAATAACAGACACTGAGCCTTCACTCAGTGGTTCCATACTTAGTAGGATGTATGCTACCTGGCCTGCCACCACAGTATCCCTGACATATATGGGGACTCTCCCTCCTGTGACAGTTAGTTTTGTGTGTTGGGGCTGTCTAGCATTGTATGAGATGTGAGCATGCAGTGCTAGGGTGCTCCTGTGTGTCCTGTACCAGTCGTGTAGTACTGCACACATATCAACATCCTCAAACATCTGCATTGCAGAGTCCAGTGTGGGCAACATGCCACTTGCAATTTACATGTCCATCATTGCGTATTACTACATTCATTACCTTATCCCCTGTGCTACCTATGTATGTAGCCTTCTGTTGACATCATTACCACCAGTATGCCAACATGTGCAGATGATACACTATGGTACTTACCATGGGTGTAGACAACAGTACATGACAATCACACACTTACTGCATCAGGCATGCTGTGATATACCCACAATTAATTCAGCACACAGTACTGGTAACAACATGATACTATTACTACACATCTATGTGGTCACCCTGTGCATCAGCAACATGTTAACCTGTACCTGCACAGTTGTTACAGATTGCAAGAGGTGGCACAGTTTCATCATATGCACAGGGTGTGAACTTGGTATGCCTGAGTCAGCCACCGATACCACCGATTGACATGTATGTGTATGTGTGTTGATGAGGGACAGCAGTAGAAGGTGGGGCAATGTTGATGCAGTGTGTGCGTGTATGCGGTAGCCCTAGGTGTTGTCAATTTGCATGTGTGTATGGATGCACACAGTTCCACCTCATGGCTGCCATATACTGGTGTTTATGGACAGCCACAGACTGTACCTGCCAGGTCATACAGACCAGTATCTCTGGCCACGGACATGGTACCTGTGCCTTGCAGGGGTGCTACGGACTGTATCCGGTACCAACCCAGACTGGGTACTGTCATCAGAAGCAGGTGTTCGTTGACTGGGCACAGATCCCTGTCGGGCCTGGCCAGAGCCACGTGCACGTGGTCTCCTGGGGCGGTCTGATGACAGCACAGACCCAGCATTGCTGGGGCTGCTGCTGGCACTACGGAGGTGGCCGCGGCCCTGTTGTCGTCCGCAACGACTGCCAGCTGCTGCTGTTGCTGGCATACGGCCACGTCGATGCCTCAACCGCCCACCATCGCCCTGGCTCATGGACATGTAGTTGTGGAACCGGTCTAATATGTCCCCACAACGTCTGTCTATGACATCGGTGAAATCACGGATGGCAGCCGCAATGTCACGCATACTGTCAGTCCTGGCTGTGCGACATGCTGTCAGCTCCCTCAGACCCTGTCTGGTGTACCATTCCATACGTGACTGTGCCTGCATGACAGCCCGAAACATAGCTGAGGTTGTAAGACCTCTGTGGGCACGTCTGACAGGGGCAGTACGCCCGTGGATGCTCCCACGAGAACCCCTGGACATCTGTCTGTGTGGTACCATCTCTGGGCCATGCCCATGGCTGCTGTGTGGGGAGGCATGTGCCACAGATACCACATTACCCTGGTCAATGCCCACTGTATGCTGTCCATCACCTAGGGACATTGGTGACAAAGGGTGTATTGGCAGGATAACTGTGCGCATTGATGGGGTCGACAGCTGAGTACTGTCAATCGGCTGACCAATGGCGGACCCTGGCATACTTTCCTGTGCCATTACACAGATGTCATCATTATCAGTACCCACGGCACCTGATTCAGGTTCCCTGCTACATGACACCAGAGCAGCACCAGAACCTGTGGGAGGGAAACAGGAAACACAGTTTACAATGTCTACACATTACCAGTGCACAGGTGCACACATGCACACATGCACAGGTGCACACATGCACAGGTGCACACATGCACACATGCACAGGTGCACACATGCACACATGCACAGGTGCACACATGTACACATGTACACATGCACACATGCACAGGTGCACACATGCACACATGCACACGTGCACACATGCACGCATGCACAGATGCACACATGCACACATGCACACATGCACAGGTGCACACATGCACACATGCACACATGCACCCATGCACACATGCACAGGTGCACACATGCACACATGCACACATGCACAGGTGCACACATGCACACATGCACACATGCACACAGTTTCACACAATTGTACAGTACTCAGTATGTGTGATATCAACACACAGACACAGACACACCTACATGCATACAAAGAGCACTACTAAGTGAGCCAAATAGTACTATTACTATCAAGACTATTACAGGAATTGTTAATACACACTCACCAGCATGGATAGGCTGCATTGCTGTTATACCAGAGGGACCTGCAGACGTGAAGAAACTAATGTCAGTGGGCACAACTGTGCCATTGTTACTGAGTATGATACAGGTCAGTAGTACAACAGTTGCCTTTCACAGGTCAGCTGCTAATATTGAGGATATCACACTTGCACATTAAATACTATGGTGACAGCTACAAACCAAGGACACACCTCACACATGCATTAACTACCAGTGTACACAACAGTCAACTATACATATGGCATATTACCTGCACGTTCACTTTCTTGCTGCTGCGTGGCTCCAGCCTCCATCATAATGCATGTCTGCTGCTGTTGTTGTTGCTGGCGGACTGGAGCCACTACACTCATGAGTAGTCCCTCCAGTCTGGTGAGTGGGGGATGTGTAGCCACCCCACCACCTGTGGCGACCTGTTGCCTGTGGATATCCAATGCACGCTGACGGACATGTCTGATTAAATCACTGCAGTGATGTTGTACCTGCTCATATGTCCTATTATGCATGCCTATGTCATTTACCCGACGGACAAGGTCTTGCCACAGTGCAGCCCTCTCCTGCTGATTCTGGCTGGTGCGTGAAAAGAGTATTGCATAATCCCGCACCAGGCTCTGGTGTATCTCCTCATCCTCAGCTGTGGAGTAAGTGGGATTCCGCAGGTGGGCCATGTACCTGAGAAAGAAAATAACCTGATATCAGCAATATATGTCAGCAGAATTTGACACACATACTACACATGCTACTCGACTGTTATGATACAACATATTAAACATATATTGCATCTGTCTGTCTATTGGTGGATACACATGTAAATGGCCAGGTATCAGTGCTCAGCCAGCAACTGTGCAACAGTACCTGGCACACTCCATACGACATACTACCAAACCCCAGCAGTCAGAACACTGATTCAGGTCAAGAGCACCTCCTCACTCTGGGGTTTTTTATCTAGGTACTGTATGGCCTACATCATCAACTACTGTGAGCTGACCACACACTGATTGCCCTGGATATACATATCCCACCTCCACCACCAGCACAAACGACTATAGTGAATAACATTACAGATGCAAACTTTACACTTTGTAACAGTGACATGGTATCCTTTCAGCCCACTGGGCCAGTGGCAAATACAACCCACAATGCTGACCCCTACACATTTGCTTTCTACAGACATCTCCGAGAATGCATGGATTATGCAATCCCATATATGACCAAGCCACTCTCCACAAAGGGACAGCATCCTGTCTGGTGGACCCCAGCCATAGACAAATTGTATTACAGAAGATGGAAGCTACTGCAAGTCAGAGCATAATTCCATAAAGGGAGGGCATGTCTGAGCAGCACTAGTAAGGATCTATTTTCCATCATACAAACATCCATGGGCAACTTTGAGAGGGAAATCAAGGGGGACACTACAGATAACCAGAAGGCCTTCTTCAGTTATGTTAGCAACCTGGTCAGGATCCATCCTATATGGCCCATAGTTAGTACACAACAACAAATATTTCACTGACACCACAGATATTGACAATATTGTGGCAGACAGGTTCAGTGCAGGTGTCACCCCGCCCTCTCCCCCAAAATAAGACATAGTTATCCCAGCTGACTGTAACCTCCCTGTCATCACAGATGTCCAGGTGAGAGCCACCCTCAGGACAGCAGAATACACAAGATGAATGGGACCTGATGGTATCCCCAGTTGCATGCTACATAAACTCTGACAGGAGCTAAACACACATATAGAAGTGCTATGTAACACTAGCCTGACTACAGGATATGTACCGGTACAGTGGCGCACAGCAGCAGTGGTTCCACTCCACGAAGGAGGCACCTCAACATACCAATACAATACAACACAATACATTACATTACAATACAATACTATACAATATGCTATTACCCCTGGGACTACAGTAGCGTACTGTTCTTCTACCCTGACCATTGTGACACATGTGGTGTGATGGTACCTGCTGCTGTCACACAGTTACACAGGTGACTCATATGGCATATTACCTCTCTGACTAACATTCAGCAGGGGTATGTGTGACATGTACTCATGGGGAGTCTTGCTTCTTAACACTGTGTGGTTTATTGCAGGGTATGTCTTATCTGTGGGTAGGAACTTTTACCTCCACATGTGCACTCTATTGCAGTGGCATGGACAACACACAGCAGTCATTTAGGTTGTGGATGGTGTGAGGTGTTACTATGGTTGTTGGACATCTGTCATGGGTGTGACTTACATATGTAAATCTAGGAGTGGTAACCTCTATGTGGGTAGTATATGTGTACTCTGTGGTGTTGTCAGTCACTGTGCATTGGTAATGTGTTTGAGTGCATTGTCACAGTGTTGGACATGTCACTGTGTCCTTCTCCATATCTGTAGCTGTCATGTGAGGTCCATACCATGGCATCCATTATGTGGTGTGGAGGGGTACACCGACCTACATGTCCATAGCTGACACACCATGTTCGCTGACACATACCATGTGCAGGTATTCCAGGGATAGTGTGCCAATGTGAATATCATTGGGGCCATTATTGTACACATTTATGACCCTGTTCACCCCTGACACATGCAGTGGTGGGCAGCCAATCACATATCTGGTGGTTACTGGTGTAGGTGATTTGAAATGTGGTATGGTACTCCGGTTTTGACACTGGTGTTCACTCCATGCCTTTGTCACCAGGCACCTGTTGCAATACATCTGTACACATGTGCCTCACTCAGAATTTATATACAGCTCTCTCTCTCTCTCTCTATATATATATATATATATATATATATATATATATATATGTATTTAGATATATCTATATGTATATATATTTATGTCTGTATACATATACACATATATATATTGATGTACATATATTGCTATAGATGTGGAGAGGTGGGGACACAGAGGGGGTGAGAGTGACAGAGGGGGTGGGACAGGGTGTGTTGAAGGTCGTCATAAACAGTCATACCTGTAGATAGTCAGATCAGTCTGTCTATGTATATGTATCTACATATATCTATATCTGTATGTGTGCATTACATATATATATGTTTGTACAATATTCTATCTACATCTGTCTATGTATTCCTACATCTCTCTCTATGTATGTATACATATATGCATATCATATATATATATATATATATATATATATATATATATATATATATATATATATACACATACATATGTTGACATACATACATTATCCATATGATAGACAGGTATATCAACATGTTTGTCTACCATACTGTATACACACACTAACATACTGCTAAACATACATAACTGTGAAACCTACTTTGTACATGGCACTACAACCTACAATCAACCAACATTGATATATGCACATAGATGCTCTCACATACAAATGTATGTACAGCCTTCACTGATAGTTGCTGTATGTCCCCTGCCCTTTACACATCTTCATATACATATGGATATAGACCAATGACACATATGGAGGGTTCACAGTATGTAGACCTTTATAGTATTACTTTACATTACCTGTGTTTGTCACAGCTGCTTGTGTTGCCATCTGGTTCTCTGTCCTGCTGCTCCACTTCCCAGTTGTCAGCTTTCAGGTGGCTGTTGCTGAACAATTTGTTTGTGTCTGCTTAATTGCAATTTTCTCTGTCGCTCTCTCTCTCTGTCTGCCTGTCTGTCTGTCTCTCACGTCCTTCTCAGGGTGCAATAAAAGTATTGCATGTGTGGACTGGGAGTACAGCATACTTTTGTAGGTATCTGCATATGCCCATGTGATGGCCTCTGCACCAATTGTTAGCCAGCATTTGCTAATTGCATGCAGCCAGTTGTGTACTGATTGCAGTTCTCACTGTGATTTCAGAACAGTGCTATAAAAAGGTATGTGAGATAGGCGTAGCCCTTTCAGATTTTAAGGGCAGGGACCATGCTGTTATGCTGTGGACAATGTTCTGTGAGTGTAAAGGTTGGTATCTCTCTCATATTTCCAGGTGTGTTGTAGATTAACATTCCTCCATTCATTTCTCCAGTTTCCTGTACTAACTGTGTATGTACACTGACACCTACAACTACTACTACTATTAATGTGTGTGTGTGTGTGCTTTCCTTTCACTTTTGCTTGCACTTTGTTGCTAAGGCTTCAATATTTGCCCTTTACAGTCACTACTTGTATGCCTGCTAGGTGTCCTGACTGTAGTGTGCTGCTGTAGCTTTCCTATTTTCCATGTACATTCACACCTTGGAATGCTTGCTATATCTGCTAGGGTGTTACAGCATGCAGTGTGGTCTAGCCATGGTGTGGGCCTTGACATCTATTAGGGTATTTGAGTATGCTGCTGAGCAGGCCCCAGAGACTTTCAGGTTCATCTGTTATCTGCCTCATGGAATGGTACATATCAGTGGGGTACACCCATTAAAATGTCTGGTATGCTGCAGTTGTGACTGTGGGTTAGCATGAGCATATGTATTACTACACTTTTTCTGCCATGCAAGTGGTGAATACTTTCAGGACTCCATAGTTACCATTGCATGTGTTACACCTTTCTGCCTACTGTTTGTACATTTCACATGGAGTCTGTGGGGCATCCCTGTAAGTCATTCACTGTTGCTATATCTAGGCTCTTAACTATTCAAATATGGTGGTGTCAGACCCGACATGTGTACAGATATTTGCAGGTTGTCCACATTTCTGCCTCATATTTTGGTCAATATCTCATGCACACCTTTTTCTGGCAAATCACTCTGGGCTCAAGTCAGAATATGGTGACAAACATTCAAGTTTCAGACTTCATACCCTTCCAAACATCCCACAAAATGCAGACCCTGTTACTCTCTGAACTGTCTGCGTTTGTTGTAACATTATTTGTAATGTGTCCCTGGTTTTGGGCCTTTACTCCACATATTTTATTACTTGGTCCAGATGTGTTCCTGTAAGAGGTTGTGGGGTATGGGCAGTGATTATCCTGCTGTGAGTATGTATGTGGCTTGCAAGGTGCTATAGTGACATTATTACCTACTAGCTACCAACTAGCATGGTTGTTTCTGTTCACACACTACTATTATGGAAATCCACTAGTTTTGATAGTAATTCTAAATGGCATGCTTTGTGTACTACACATCTATATTCCCTTTACATTCATTCCTACTATTACATAATATATTTATTTTAGCACAATGTTCTTGTATAAGAGTCATGGCTTAGTGGTAAGTCATGCAGGCTACTGTTTCCAAGATCCTGGGTTCGGGACTGCCAGTGGGATTTTATTTTGCTTCCGAACTGACTGCAACACCTGTCAATCAAAGTGACTAAGGCACTTTTAAGCAGTTGTAACCGGGTTAGCGCTGGTTTGCATGGAGCCCAAGCATGCGCACTGGCGGTTAGCTCTGCGCACACAAGTGCACACCCGCTTACAACCACTTAACAGTGCTTACTCTGGCGCACACCCGCGCTATTTTCTTTGAAAGAAAAGAAAATGGGGAGACAGGAAAGTGGTGAAAAAGGGGTTACAAAGAGGGTAAGACAGCAGGGAAACAAGCTTGGGATGTGCAGGAGGGATGTAGGTAAGGCCCATAGCTGCCCATTTCTTCATCAGCAACAGCTGTGCATATGTATGTAATTTGGTGTGACATTTGAAACCTTCCACCCCTGAGAGAGGTGTCAGGACAACAATAATACTTGTTGTACAGCCAATTGTAATTGATAGGTTCCATGTCCAGCAGACATGTGTGCGGAATGGGCAGCTATGTATGGGGCATAATTTTTTTGTGGGTACAGAGTGCCCTTTTTTTTTTCAGGTGAGAGTGGTATGTCAGGTGAAGGAAGTCGGTACAGCTGGGGAGGTAGGTTGGGTAGGTAAACAGACAAGACAAACAAGACACATACAGGGGCAGTGTATGACACGTGTGGGGGGGTTACACAATTGATGGGGACGGAGGTTTGGATATCCAGAGCCCATGAGCCCACAGATGGCAACAGTGGAACTGATATCCCCACCCATAGGCAGTTGCCACTGTTCCTTCACTGCCCAGGATGGGGCTGTGCTGGGGGCTGTGTAGGCGGGGCAACAGGCATGCACATTAGTTGCGCCACCCGTGCCTCGAGCTGGCGTAGGGGCTCGAGAACAGAGTCCCGAATCTCCCTACGCACCACAGTCTGGACGTTACGGAGGGTGAGTGATGGTTCTCCTCCGGCCACACTTGCAGAGGGGGGGGCAAGCCCCATCCCCTGCAGCGCTTCCACCCACAGGTGGCACAGGGCCACCGGAGGAGGGTCCGGACTCAGCACTAGTGCCAGGTGCACTCGCCAGCTGAGGTGGGAGAGGTAGGTCCGCTGGAACCCGCCTTCCCTGTCGTCCTATGTTTTGCATTATGTCATGACAGTTTGGGTTAGTGACATATAATACCATTCACAATTAGTTGTAACAGCATGCATTAGTATTCCCATTAACCAAACACCCAGATATTCACACCATTGAACAGCGTGCATAACACATGCATAATTTGAACAGAAATACACAGTCCAACAACATGCAGGGTTAATTGATGGCAACAGGCCATCAGGTGTGGATGTATGAACAGGGCAGATGCATCAACAGACATGCAAATATATATGACCCAACAGGACAAACATCCAGGGGTGTTAATTGTGATTGTACATACCATTTTCACGTGGAATGGGTTATATGTGGTTATAGGGTGGGGTAAAGAAAGTAATATTAACACCTTCGAATAACAATACATATGCTGTACATTTGTAATAGCTACAGTTATATACACACTACTGTTCTAACTACAGTTTCCTATATGATAACTATTTCAACTTGGTGATAGGACTGTTACTGCAACATCAATATACATTTTATTGTTCTTCATACACATTCATATCTAGCTTTATTCAGCTACATCATCCTGCTACATTTGCTTTATATAGCTGTAGACAAGTGTGGATGTTTGGTATATCAGACAATCATCCTATCTGCATATTGCAGACTGAGAGCAACATATCCAGATTTTGGGATACACATTCCAGATGCAGCAACACTTTGAACAGATTTCGCTGTTTGGTTTTGAATCTCACATGCATTTCATTCTGTCTTGACTGCAGTATACTTTATTCAGGGGTTATTACTACTGTATTGCTGGATTCATGACACTTTCTCACACTCTCTCACTTGCTTTCATTTTACTATTCAGGATGGTACTTACTTCTAGGCTTTATTGACATGTTTTACCTGTAGTTATTACAATCCTTTCCAGCAGTCTCACTTCTGTCATGTTTCAGTATTTCCACAGGGATATATTTCACATATGTGATTTCATCATCTTCTGCAGCTATACTTTTCAGCCTGCTGCAGGTTGTGTACTATTTTCTTACAGGTAGGGCATTTTTATTTCAGAATATATGTCAGACAGTTTCATTTTTCGGTTTAACTTACAGGCTGAAACACACTTTTGTAATCAAGCAATACTTGCATACACTTTCACACTGTTACTTGCAGATTTTATTCCTTACTGACTACACTGCACTCTTTTGCTGACTGTCATACTTTTATATTTCTTTACAGTTACTTGTAGTGGATTACTGACCTGCCTGGTGGCGCAACCGCACCAGCCTATCGCCATAGGCTCTGCGGTTCGCAGAACGGACACCTGCAGCTGTAATATAAATGAAGTAATATTGGAATACACATCTCCATAATATCAGCTAGTTTAATTTCTTACATACATAATTAAATGTTACTTACTCAGTAGTGGGGCGTTGGGTGTTTGCCGGGCCTCCTGGATCCAAAGGTTCGGTTGGTCCTGCTTGCATCTCTTCAGGTCCGCATGGTGGTGACGGACCTGCTCACCAGTCCTTGGAATCCCTGTGGCACTGGTGAGATCATGAGCCAACCGGTCCCACGCCTCGGCCCTGTATGCTCCCCAGAGGACCTGGCCCTGCATGAGTTGGGCCTCATGATTATGGACTAGGAGCCAGACCATGTACCTGGACTCCTCAACACCCCACCTCTGTGCTCGAAAGCAACTACCCTCTCCTACTCCTGTCATTCTGCCTGCAGGTCAGTTCTACAATCGTTTATGTTGTGTATTCCCACCTATGGGGCTTATATAGTCCGTTTTTCCCACACATATCTGTGATTGGCCATTTTGGAATTGTATCAACTTCAGTAAACCTGCATTGTCATGCTCTAGTTTGTATTCATTCCTATATATTAGCTATTATTGCATTTAAAGGTACTGTTGTCATGGCTTAGTGGTTCTGTACCTTGACTATGGTGTATAGTATCCTGGGTTCAAACCTGGCCACTGCTTTTTATTTTTCATGACTGTCTAGACATGCTGATGGGTGTGTCTGTGTAAAGGCAGTTTTGATACGGCTTGCTCAACGTTGCCCGTCGGTTAAATTGTTTGCGCGATGCACAGCTCTGCGCAAATGGGGTACGCTGCTTTAAGCCTCATTTGGCTATCGGCACGCATATTACGCTCAGCTCAGTTAGGGGCACATAGATTTAGCATGTTAGACCACTGCTCAGCTACGGGCACTCATTTTGCACCAGTTAAACCACTGCTCATCTACGGGCAGATGCACTCACTTTGTTAAACTGTAGCTCAGCTATGAGCACATCTGGCATTTTTTCTTCTTTTGGTACCTCACATGTCTTCAGTATAAATGGGCTATTTCATTACATTTTACATAAATTATGGTTTTATATGTACATATTTGTCAGGGACTTGTTTCCTGCTTATTTTGAAAAAAAAAAATTGGTGTTGTGGGGGCTCGAACCATGAATGCCTGCTCTTCAGCCAACATCTCTACCGCTACGCTATTGCTTCCTGGCTTATTTTGCATATTTAGGTCTTATATGCTTTCCCACTGACTGCTAACTGTAGCTGCGCTACGGGCACGCCAGCATAAGCGCACTCACGGTTAAACATCTTTACAATTTAAAAAAAAATATAACGTGTTCATTTATATATTTTATGTTCATAGTCTGTGGGGGCATGTGTTGTGTTGTGTTTATTCACATTTCCGTGGACTCTGTTGTGGGTGTTTACTTTGGGCACTTTTACACTTCTGGGGGCGTGTCCGCTTGCAGGGCTCGGCCTACGGACACGCCACCTACTGTCTTACACGGACCGTGTTAGACTTAGGTGTGATTCAGCATGCTCTCATGAATATGCAAAGCATGCTGACATCACTCCGTTTAACTGCAGCCTCTGTGTAAGAGTTATAACTCTTACACGGAGGCTTCGTGAATCCTTGCCATGGTATAGCTGGGATTCTAGGAATTCTACACCATTTCCCAGCATACAAAGTTGATTCCTCAACATGCCTTTTAGAGTAGCAAACTGCCTTTTTCTATGACATGTCATAAATATGGAATTAAAGTTGCTGCACATATACTAAAATTGGGTCTATGTTCGGCTACCAAATTGTAAAAAAGACAAACCACAAATTATGGAAAACAGTGAACTGCAAATGCAGCAAACACAAGCAACTTCGAAAAAACTTCATTGAATGGCCATAGTCGCCCAACAACCAGGAAGTAAAGGAATGTATAAGGTAAGTGAAGGGAAACCTTTCATAATTGCCATATTCTCCACTGTATTGATATATATAGTTTGTGGGGTTCAGTCCCCCCCACCTTGGTTGGTTGTGTGTGTGATCATGGCTGACTATGGCCATTCAATGAAGTTTTTTTCAAAGTCGTTAGTGTTTGCTATATTTGCAATCCATTGTTTTCCATTCGAGAATTCACTGTTTGCAATTTTTAAAATTAGGTAGCCAAGCACAGACCCACTAAAATTAATGTCTTACAAGTCGTTAATTGCATATCTAGACATTTAATAGACATACCACACTCTGGGCAGTTGTGTTTTTGTTGTACACTTGTAAACTGTAATATATACATCTGAAGTCAAGACATTTCATGTCCTTATACTGGAAGCAGACAGGTAATCCACTGTGGTGACCCCTAACCAGGAAAAAGCCGAAGAAGAAGAAGAAGAAGAAGGATTCTGTAAGAAATACTACTCCCTTAAAATTAACTTATAGACTATTGTTTACATGGTGTGCATGGCTACACCCATGATAAAAAGCAATGAATATCTGGTAACTGTCTAAAATGTCAGGACTTACAATGCCAGATCTCAAAATGTTGACATTAAATGATTGAAAATCTGGATTTTTATATATTAAGTGAAAGCCTGCCATTTCTAAAATATTCATTTTCCTCTGAGGCATGGCAATCTCAGAGTCAGTGTATATGTAGGTTTTGGTAATGTTAGAGACTTGTTCTCTCTCCCCTGCAAAAAACAAGTTTAATTGAGTATTTTCATCTTTTTTTTTTTTTTTTTTTTGGTGTTGTGAGTCCTTCCTAACATTTTGGTAGGGAGCCAGACATCTACTTGTTTTTATTATTTTATTATTTACTTATTCTAGACATCCCATGCAGGTACCTATAAGATACTAGCCTCACATGAGATAAATGACATCATTATGTAGGTAAAAACTAAGAGAAAAATCAAGCCAAGCTAGATTTTCCACTGTGTGATTCCTTAGAACCTCTTCTATTAGAGATGACTTGGGATATATGCAAATGACCCCTTAAAAACATCAGGTGTTTCAGCTTTATGGCAGTTTTGAATGCCCATGACTTTTTTCCATTTTAAAGTCTGTTCTGGACAATTTCAGGCCAAAAAAGCCAAACCCCACCAGCTGTGGACATGTAAGTTTTGGTCTTCGTATGGCCTCGTTAGCACAGCATAAGTGAACTGTTTGGCTTACCTTTGGAAACACAAGGTTGTTGTACCTTGGCTAGATTTTTCTTTCAGTTTTTACTGATTGATTTCTCTGTGTGACTTGTTACTTGTTGTTTAAGTTTGTTATTTGGGATATTTTGCAGACACCCTAATGGTTATGGACATCAGCTGGTTACAACAACCCTGTGTTTCCAAACGCTTGATTGGTTTGTCTGTGTGACCTTGTTACTCATTGTTTTAGATCATTTTGTAGGTAAACAGCTTCCTTTATAATACAAGTTTAGAAGGAATTGTCAAAGCAAAGTAAATCCTAGTGACTCACATTTGATTGGCATATTTAAAAACAACTCTCAGTTATTTATTGTGTACACTAAATAAGTTTCTTATTTTCCAGTGCTAAGTTTCATTAAATCAGACTAAAATATCCCTAGATGCTTTTGCAGTACACAGCTTTCCGTCCCCTATTACCCTATTACCCTACTCTACTTCCCTTGGTGTCTACACTTACTCCTCCCATAATGGTGCTCCATCACATTTTACTGTTCATCACACTGCTTTTATACCTCCTCTCCCTCACTTATAATACCACTAACTTCCATAACTATCATATCCATCACTACCACTCCCCATCACGTACTGAAACAACAGCACAACTTTCTTTTAATCCTTATAGCATCATCAGCCATCATCAATACCACTGCAGCAACATTCTTCTTTTCCACTTCAAATATTTACACATCCACTCCACTCATCCATCCACATACAGGCATTACCAACACGGAAAAACTCAGGTACTTAGTTCTACACTCCATAACACAGATTAACCTGCAGGCAGATATCCATCCCAAACCTGGCCCTAACCATAACTCTTCTTCCAACAACTGTCTCCTTCTAGACTCCACCACTACTACTACCATACAAAATCTGGCTGGCTCAGCTCCATGTACTTCACTTCTCATAACCTCCAACTCAGATCTACTAATAAAAAATTTCAACCTCAGAAGCTTCCTAAATAAAATAACTGAATTCCATGCTACCTTGACCACCTACCCTCCAGACATAGCTGTCATTACCGAAACCTGGTTAAAGTCCCATGTCAAAGACTCTAAAATTACAACTAATGGTTACAACATCATAAGGCAAGACAGACTAAACAAATGAGGAGGTGGTGTAGCTGTTTGTTCAAAGACTCTCGTACAGTGCATTTGCTATCATGTATGCTTCAAGTTAAAATATTCTGATACCTTGTGTGCAGCATGGTTTTGGAATTATTAGTGCAAATGTGAACAAGCAGTGTTTCATGCCTAGAGGCACTGTAGGAAGTAACTGCAGAAATGCCTGGAGGCACACTCAGCTGTACGAGTTAATGTACTGTTATGTTAAACAACTGTACTGTTGCATTATGCTATATTAACTACTGTGTTATTAGTAATTATTGTGCTTATAATCTTGCTTATAATTTGTTCATAGGTTCATAGGTAGGTACTAGGCTATTGGCCCTAGGGTCTATATAAGCCTAGCCAAAAATGTACCCTGGCTTTCACCACCCAAGAAAATTATATTCCTGTGCCCCTGTCGAGCAGAGCCAAAGAAGTCATCCCCGGGGAGAATTTCCTATCTCCCATCCAATCATCAAGATTTTTCTTGAAGAGTTCTAATGAGGAGCTCTGTTTGACATAAATAGGTAGTCTCTTCCAGAATATGGGAAGTCTCTGGGGCAGGAATCTATCCCTCCAGCATGTCCTGTTTATTGTGGTGACAAGGTTTAGGTCCCTAGAGTGTGTAGCTCGGAGGGATTGGGATTTCTTTAAGTGGAGCATGTCTAACAGCTTTGGGTTTGACATAGCTTTGTATGTTAGGCAGAGATCGCCTCTGAGTAGGCAATATGCGACGGAGTAAAGATGGAGTTTTTTGAGACGGTCTGCTTAGGGCATCTGTTTGAGGCCAGTAATCCTCTTTGTGAGGTATTTCTGTGGCCTTTCCAGTTGTTGTAGATGTCTTGTGAGGTGCATACCAAAAGGGGCGTTGTACTCTATAATGGGTCTAAGGAGTGATGAGTAGAGGGGAACAATGACCTCTTTTTTCTGGATGAGAAACCTTTTGTGATGAGGTGAGTCACGTAGAAGGATTTCCTGACCACTGTGGCAATGTGATTATCAAAAGAGAGACTACTGTCCACCTGTGTCCCAAGGTCTCTTATCACATTTTCGGCATTAAGTAGACTACCAACTATGTGGTAGTTCATGGGTGCAGAGTTTTTACCAAAGGGGATGACAATACACTTTTTGGCATTGAGCTTCAGGCCATGGCTTTGACACCAGGCATCTGTCTCAGTGAGGCCTTTTTGTAGTATGTCCACATCGTTAGGAGTTTTAGCTCCTAGTTTGCAGTCATCTGCGAACTTTGTTATCCAAAGACCTTCTGTGTTAGCCTGTACTTCAGAGAAGTAGATACCAAACAGTAGAGGACACAGGACTGAACCCTGTGGTACTCCACTTGTCACTGGTCTGAAGTCGGATTTGGAGTCTGCTGCTTTCACAGTGTGGGTTCTGTCTGTGAGCCAGTTGGCAACCCATCTTGTGACATAGGGATTTATACCTAGTTTAGTGAGCTTATCTATAATTCCAGAGTGGGGGATGGTGTTCAAAGCCTTGGCGAGATCTAGATAAGCTGTGTGAACCACCTTACCCTCATCTATGACTTTGGTGACTGCTTCAAAGAAGTCAATCAGGTTTAGGAGACATAATCTGCCATTTACAAATCTGAACTGGGTAGGGTCCAGAGTTTGGAGATTACCAATGTCTTTGTTTATGAGTTCCATGATGATATGTTCCATGGCCTTGCAGACCAGGCTCATCAGGCTAATGGGGTGGTAGTTCCCAGGGTTCATCTTGGCTCCCCATTTGTGGAGTGGGATAACCATAGCGGTGCGCCATTCAGTGGGCACAAAGCCTGAGGTGAGGCTATGACTGAACATGGTATTTAGGTAGGGTGTCAGTTTATTCTGTAGTTCATGTAGAATGCAGCCTGGGATATTCTCAGGTCCCATGGATGCTGTGTTCTTGGCTTTGGAGAGTGTGTTTTTTACCTGTGCAGCCATGATTTCAGGAACTTTGCATTCTTCCGGTATAGAGATGGCCATCTAGGGGGTGACAGGGGGGTAAAGTTAGCACTGAACCTATCTGCCAGGATGTTGACAATATCAGTAGGTTCTGTATATTTAGTGTGATTGTGCTGTAACTCAGAGCAGATCTGAGTGCTGCCATTGAGATTCTTGACATAGCTATAGAATGCTTTGTGGTTGTCTTTAGAGTCAGTGGCAATTTTGTTTTCGTAACTAGCTTTGGAGGATTTTATGAGGGATCTCAGCTTCTTACTGAGGTTGACCAGGGAGTTCCTCCAGTCATGGGATTTTACTCTTTTTTGCAAGTTTCCTTCTTCTGTTGTAGAGTTTGTTTATGGGAGAGGACCAACATATTGGCTTCCTTTTTTTTGGAGGATAGCATCTTGGTTCTATTAGGGATAGCATGATCCATGCACTCGTGTAAGTGCTTATAAAGTGCATTTGTGTAGGATTCAGCAGTTGTACCTCTATTGTCCGTTTGCATGAGTGTCATGAAGTTTGCCACTTCTGTCTTAAGAAGTGTGAAATTGGCTTTGGAGAAGATTTTTATGGTGGTTTCCCTAATTGGGGGTGGGGGCGAGATGTGGATGTCTAGGGTGGTTAGCTTGTGGTCAGATCTGACCAACGAGGAATTGACCACTGGTGTGAAACATCGGTTGCCCATGTTGGTAATGACCATGTCTAGGATATTGCTGCCCCTGGTGGGGGTGTGAATAAGTTGATCCAAGGCGTTGGAATTTATGAATTCCAGAAAACGTTGAGCAAAAGAGTTGGTACATAAGTAGTTTTCCCAGTTAATGGTGGAGTATTTGAAACTGCCCATTATTAGAGAGTTAGGTTGTACTCTAATACTTCCCAGTGTATCAAGAAATGAGGAATGGGGAATCGTTAATTTGTCTGGAGATTTTCTCCCTGGGTCTCCACTGAATATGGGCTACTGACCAAATCAGACACTACCCAGTAAACAAATATAAATAAATAAAATAAAATATAAATTAACCCATATGTTATGTGTTGAATAGCTGGCTGGTTCTCAAATTTGATCCAGGAAGCTAGAATGGGAAGACCATCTCTACAAACAGACCAGTCATTAACAGAATCCTTTAGACTGCTGTGCTGGGACCACTCCTTTTTGGCTTTTGTTAAACTTAACAAGGAACTCCAGGCCATTATCAAATCAACCAAAGCCAGATATCAGGTTGAAGTAGCAACCTAGACAAAGGATTACCACAAAATATTTTAATTGTTTTAGAAAGCTCAGAAACCATGTCTAGCAGTGCAAGTTTGATATATAACAGTTAGGATATAAGATACTCAGACCCAGACAACATAGCCAATATACAAGCAGACATATTTAGTTTAAATGTATTCCCAGATCACATACCAGCATCTATACTCTAACTGATATCTTCTAATAACAAGTCCTCAGAGCACTATCCAAGGAAAAGAATGCTACTTCTATGGGGCCAGATAACATACCAGGTCACTTACTGGTTAGCCTGTAACACGACTTGCCAGGCCCCCTTACCGAGGTTATAAAATATCAACCTGCAAATGTTATGTCAGATGAATGGAGAACAGCAACAGTCTTCCTTTTGCACAAAGGTGGGGCATCCATGGATCCAGGTAATTTTAGAGTCATAAACCTAACCAGCCTAATCTGTAAGGCTATGGAAAGGATCA
The DNA here is from genome assembly GCF_019279795.1 of Protopterus annectens. Taxonomy (NCBI): domain Eukaryota; kingdom Metazoa; phylum Chordata; order Ceratodontiformes; family Protopteridae; genus Protopterus; species Protopterus annectens. Next base: position 216,055,015 of record NC_056730.1, on the reverse strand, counting down.
TTATGGAATTAATAAACAAGGATATCAGTACACTACAAATTCTTGTCCCAAGCCATGTCAGATTTTTCAAGGGCAAATGCCTACTTAACCTGGTTGACATCTTTAAAAAAGTCACTGAAGAAATGGATGAGGGCAAATCAATGCACACCACATACATGGACTTCACAAAGGTATTTCACACCATCCCACTCATAGGTATCATAGATAAACTCTCCCTGCTAAATGAAAATCTCTATGTAACTCATGACTTAGCAAACTGGCTCACAAACAGAACCTAGAAAAATAGGACAGGTGACTACCTTACAACTGACCATATTTTCACAGAATGTTCAGATTTTTGCCTCACTTTTGATCTCATAAAATTTTGGTTTAATGACAAATCACTCAGGATTGAAGTCTAAATATTGGCATAAATTGGTATTTAGGATTTTGTATCCTTTAGAAAATGAATGCCAACAGAAAACATGTTATTTTTAACAACTTTCTAAGTTTATAAAAGGAATATTTAAAATCTTTTTTGAGTCTTTGTTCTCCCATAATTTTAAGCTTTGTCCAGATTTTTTGCACTAAGAAGATGAGAGGTATGGGTAGGTGATACTACCTCCTCAAAAATAGCCATCACTATCCGTGTACTGCAGGGTTCTAGTCTTTAGCCACTTTTCCATTTACTTCTTTAGGTCAAAACAAATGTTCAGGGTTTATGGCTCTGTACGTTTGCTGACGACTGTAAACTTGGTGCCATCATAAACTCCCCGGGGTACACCAAAAATACTTCAAGTGTCCTTTCCCAAATCAATAGCTTGTATCAAGCCATGGACTAAAATTAAATGCCATAAAATGTATAATTACATCCTTCGGCAGGCATGACTTCCCTTGTAACAATAACATTTGCAATACACCCTGACAGTTGATTCCATTGTCAGGGACCTAGGAACCTATACTGACAATGAACTGTAATTTGATCACAATGTGCCCATTATTATAAGGAAGTCCTTTTTCACTGCTCAGCTTATATGTAAACGCATGGTATCCAAGTTTAGTGATGTATTTATTTCAATGCACTCGACTCATTTGAATATAATGCCCCATTCGGTAAGTACAAGGACAAATATTTGCCACCATTTGGGTGATCACACCACTTTCTCATTAAAACAATCATGGACCTAAATCACAAAAACTAGGCAGACCATCTCAGAGCCTATTCGCTATACTTGCTGTCACACAGGCTGCTAAGAGACTACCGCTATGTCATGTATAGAGCCAAAGAATACCCTATCCTGACACACCTATTACACATTTGCAAGTCCAATGGTAGTGAGAGCAGCTGCTCAGGGGATCTGAATCTCTTTCAATATAAACAGAACATGTCAGATGGGTAGGAGTGTATCACAGAGAATACATCTTCTATGGAACTCCCTTCCACTCCACACAAACCAAAGTACTGTCTTACGCTATTCAAACAATTTGAATGAAAGAATTGGAAACTGTAAATTTATCCTTGGTGTAGCACCCATGTCCCTCATGGATAGTGACACCAAGTAAATGTTCCATCATTTCCTTGATTTACCAAACTCTGCATCATGAGTACTCAGAAATATAAGGGATAAAAACTACTATGAGAATGTAGGGCTAGGCTTCCTAAGCTCCTCACAGATCAATAGCCTAGTAAGTATCTATGAACCTCTGAAGCTATGAACCCTCACTCAGAGGGCCACAGGTTCTCAGCATTTTCTCATAGACCCGAATGAAAAGCTACAGATTAAAGAGTCTGTAAGGGCTTTATGACACATATCAAGGTCTTTTGAGCATGAACATTTGGTCAAAAGCTTGTCAAAGTGATTTATATCATTGAAACTTTTCTCTGTAGTTGTGAGGGAAGTAAACTATAACATTCCATCATTCAAGCTGATGGATACATTACATGTATATATTATGTATTATTTTTGATAAAAAGCTGGGACAATGTCATGAACACGATATTGCTAATTACAATGTTGCATTGCCTTTGTTTTGGAAAGGAATTCTTTATAAAAAATTGCAAAATGAAATGTCCAGGTGCTTATGAGATCTCAACAAAATGCTGAGAGAAGCGAAAATGATAAAATACCACTACAAAACTGATCAACAGCTACAAAATGTCTTGGTAGGTTTTGATATGGATGTCCTAAAATGAATGTGTCCTGCCAAAAGACAATATTTTGAAGATATACATTTACAACAATCAGCTTTGTCCCATCACTGTAAGAATTACTTATGAATAATGCATTGATAGCTGTCCTTGATATGAATAAAAATGTATTGATCTGGGATGAAAATCTGCTGCCAAGGCAAAACAAAATGCCTGCATGTACACAGCTCCTTTGCAGACTTAGATAATGCGCTTCCTGAAAAGTGCAGGGTATCCCCACTGTTTCAGATGGAAGTTAGATGCTGGATCACACATAATTTCCTACCGACAGGTAATGGTTTATAAGCCATAAGATGAGTATAGTAAATTGTACAGACCTATGACACAGTAAGAAGAAGCTGCATACTTTGATGAACATGCATTTGTGAAGCATGAGAGCTTGCAAACTGTAAAATGCTGTGACCAAACGGTGCAGAGCTGTCCAACAGCTGAGAAAAATGAATATAAAGTGTAAAGAAGAAATGTCTAATCATCACTGTGGTTAGAGTGAGACGACAAAGAAACAATCCAGGAAGATACTGGCCAACCATTGCATGATACAGTTGCTTTTAAGGACATAATGAAACTGCACTTAATGTAAAGAAACTTTAAGAAATGTTTCTATATGCAGAACATTATGGAGAGACTGTACAGTAGCAGTGTGAGCAAATATTCCCTAACAGTCTAACTAGATTCACACTTATAGTACATTCAGAAATATATAATCACTGTTTCAGAACAACCCACCTGGCAATGAAGAAGGCCAACAGTTGCAGTTTAGTTATGATATCCTGACAAATGTGTTGAGTGATATTTCTAAAAATAGCATCTAGACAATGACAAATAAATACCAGGAGAATTCAATTTATCTTGGTATATGTCAAGCCAGGATTAGCTGTAAGAACGAGCTATACACTGAGGGCATTTATAACGGAATACAATAAACTGAACAAGACACAGACAGGCAGGAACTTTCATGGTTTGAATCAGAACTGAAGGATTAGTTATCTTTTTCTTAACTACTTGTCTGTCAGAGGGCCAGATTTCCAAGTTTGTTTGGCATAGTTCATTAAAGAAAATATTTGAGCATTTGCAGGTTTCTGCTTCTTGAATAAGCTTTATTAACTACTAAAGGAGATGGTTTATCTGATATCTGATAGAGATAGTAAGGATGAACAATTCGCTGTCACAATATGTTATCTACTGTTAAAGGCAGCTTTTGAGACAACCATGTTCCAAGAAGTTAATTTCATTGACAACTATTCATAAATGAATGCTAACACTTGGGACAGACCCTGCATTGTCATGAAGGTCAATGTATAAATATTTTAAACCATAACACGCATGCTGATGTCACTTTTCTGCTGTAAGCCACTCACTCACATACAGCTAAGAGTGGACGTTATGTGTGCAAAAATGTTTTATGAGTTATTGCTTCTTCTGATTTAGATGCATTGTTATGGATATAGAGTTTATGTCAGCTCTTGTCCATATCTATTACTATGAGTAGGTAAGAATAAGAAAAATCTTTTTTCATATTAGCGTATCAGAGATTTCTTTCAAATAATATGTAAACTGCAACCTGCAGCGACCCACCTGTGTTTTATTGTTGAAAATTTCACAGCTGTCTGTCTACCTTTTATTTTTGCCTGTTTTTGTTCTTGTTCAGCACTGACATTTGCAAGCAGAACCAACAGTGAAACAGCTTTCTGTCTTATAAGAAGTGACAACTTAATATCTTTTTCATAACTAACTAAAAATTTCAGAGCAAAGCAACCATGAAAACATTTTACTTCTGAAAGAGACTGTGCATGAGAAGCATGTTACTGTGAGAAAAATATTCAAATACAGCTTATTTTTTTCTTCCTGCCGTGTTTTTAACAGATACGCTGTTTGTCTTCCATCAGCTCTCAAGAAGTTTATTTTTATTTGTCTTCCTTTTTATTTGGTGGTTAACACATCAGCAAGACTCCTTTGTGTATGAGTGAAAATAAATTGTAATTAAGTTACTAATGGAATTTATTTGCTGATTTAATTTTTATCATGTAATTGGTATTACATTTGGTGTCTTTAAAAGTTATTTTCTTTTGGGTGTGTCACTAACCTTTTTTGGTTTTATTCTCTTTCAATACTTCATGCGTGACTTAATGTTTATTTTTTCTGCACTGCAGTCTAAAGACCAAGGCTTCAACTAGTTTTCACACCATCATTTCTCATGCATCATCTCTGTTATTTTAGATTAATTTAAGTTCTTTTTAACCAAGTTAGTCAAGATGTCCTTCTTTGACCCTTTTCAACTGTGATCCTGATCACAACAGTGAAGGTACCTTCAGAGTTTGGAGCTACCTACCAGCTCTTACAGCAATAATGTTTATAAAGATATTTTAAATTAATTGATAAACTATTTACATCTTTTTTATTTATAGAAATTAATTGTAAAGTGTTTTTTTTCTTGTATAGTTTAAGTGGATTATATTATATTAGCCAGACTGTAGTATCATCTGAAAAAATAGTAAAGGGCAAAAACAGCTGAAAAATAATCAAATGCATTTTGTGGGTAAAACAGCCAATTAAGCGCTGGTCAAGTAAATGACTTCCATTTTACTCTTCATCACAGTGTCTACTACATTTTCCCTGGAATTCATAAAATAAATAGTCTACTACAAATAGGTGAATTTACTCTATCTGCAAAAATTAGAAGGACTTATGTCAATAAAGTGTGCATGATAGTTTTGAATGGAAATTTGTTAGAATTTATACACTGGCAGATTATTTTCTCTTCTGCAGACCTCTGAATTGCGTTTTTCAACCAATCATACTTAACAGCTTTTGTTAGAATTTATACACTGGCAGATTATTTTCTCCTCTGCAGGCCTCTAAATTGCGTTTTTCTACCAATCATACTTACAGCCTTATGTGTTGGTAACATACCTCTCAACCTCTTAGACCAAGAAATCTGGACAAAGCCTTAAATAATGGAGAGACAAAGGATGAGAAATAAGGACATATTTTAAATATTGTTGTTATAAACTTAGAAAGTTGCTAGAATAACAGGATTTGTGTTAACATGCCTTTTATTAAGGATGTGAAGTGAAGTCTGAAAGTCAGAAGGATGTCATTATTTAGTGAATTCTCCTTGGTGATTTGCCAGAAAGCCACAAATTTTATGAGGAACGGACCAAAAATATGAGGCAGAAATCTGGATAGTTGAGAGGTATTGTTGGCAGCGCACCCTGGCAGTCACCTCCCCGCAACACACATGCAGCCTCTCAACTTAACTGCCACCCTCACACACTCAGTCACACTCACTGACACACTCACATATTCACCCACATGCAAAATTACAGAGACACACACACACATACACACACACACACACACACACACACACACACATGCACATTCACGCACATCTGTACTCTAAAACCACCATTTAACCCACCTACTGTGATAGAGAGAGACACACACACACACACACACACACACATATATATATATATATATATATATATATATATATATATATATATATATATTCTATGTTGGAAGCAAACTCATGAAGTGAGATAACAGTTATAATGCGTTTCAGTGGACTTCTCAGTTTTACTACAAGCAGATGAACATTTAAAACTGCTATTCGTTTAGCAAAACTGTTTGCAGTGGTTTTCACCTAATGTTTAAACTTATCTTTTATGAGAAGTAAAACCATGAATTGGGTCTTCCCTAATGCACAGGTCTTTCCTAAAGTGTAGTTTCATAGCCACTCTACAAATCATGAGCAACTATGGCGCTGGGTTTGATTTTCAGTATCTTTGTATACCAACCACACAAGTCAGCTCAAGTTGCTTAACCATCATTATCTGGTGATAAAAGGATGCACCTGTGTCTCGAGGGCTAACTTATTTATCAGAAAAATATATCAACATTACTACAGTAAAAATTCCAGACAAATAAATGCACAGTTTCAGAATTATGACGCTATTTTTGAATAAAGGAATGTACCATTGTTATTTTTGTAGTGTTTATTTTCTTAAAATAAAAATCAGAAAATACCCCACTTCTGTGGAAAACATCAGATTGTAACAGTAGACATGTTTCCCATTTTAATAGAAATGTGCCTTCATACCACACTTGATTCAGTCATTTTTCTGTACAACTGATTTAACACACCGAAGTATACATATTTATTGCCTATGCTATATAATTTATGTTTTAAATATAAAGTATAAATAGTCATTTAATAAGTGCAATAAGGCATTTAGAGCATGTGCGTGAAATACATTATGACACAGAAGCCATTCAATATCTGATACATGGCATACATGGCATATAGTACACACCCTCCCATTCCTTATAGTTTAGTTAAAAGTAAAACTATATGATATTTTGTGACATTAAAAAATATAAGTGATGTTTCATGAATATAATGATATGGTTGCCGCTAAATTAAATGTAAGTCCACTACCTGAGTGCTATGTAGAGCAGCTCAACAGGTTAATTACCCCAGCAGTAGTGTCAGAAGCTGTGTGATTATGGGTTTAAATTCCACATAAACTTTGGGACAGGAATTTGCATAAGGGTCAAAGTATTTACCTCACTTATACAATGCACAGGGTTTTATTCTGACCTCAGGTTATTGGCTAGGCATGTAATAATCTGCAGACTGATAGCCTCGTATTTACCTATGAAGCTGAGATAAAAAAAATTGCATGTACTTCTTTGACCCAGATACCTTTATATATTCTACTGCATATTTGGCATCACTATCTGTGCGCTATACTCAAATGTGTGCTTTCCTTGCATGGTGCATTTCTCATCAGATAGGCTTTCCAGTAAAATTAGTGTCTGTGAGACCAAAATACAGTAAATGATAAATAAGGATGTATATATATGAATAATGCAATACTTTTAAATGCTAGGAATCCTTATAGTGATAGAAAACTGGTTTTCAAAGAACATGTTTTTGTATGATGAAGTACAAAATACTGCTGTGCTAGGTGCTTTGAATGTGATTCTTCTGCCTTACCTTGGATATTACTGGTAACATCTACTTTCAATTTAAGTGATTTTAGTACACCTCAAATACCTCGTCACAGTACATTAGCTGTTAGTCTCTGTATATTGTTTGCTTTGGTATTAAGACTGTCCATCTGGACCCTGTTCATTCTTAATGTATACTTAGACATATTCTGCAGGGGTCTATATTAGATCACCGAATGCTTAAAAAAGCGAACAGTGATTGATCAAGCTTATGTAAGCGAAAGCTTACAATCCTGAACTGTCAGAACAGCGATTTTTTTTCCTAGGAAAACAATCGCTGATCCAAAACACATATACACAACACAAGCACACCAAACAAACAGCAATCCACACACATACACCTAAAATCTGACACCTAACCCTACACTAAACTATACACACACCACTAACTATCCACTTACCTTAACCCAAACCCTAACCCTAAGGTCTGTCACTATCGCATACTCACCTCACCAGCTCTCTAACCATAACTCACCTAGCCCGCCCTAACCCTCACGTCCACACAGTCGCACACATACCTAACCCGCGCTCTAACCCTAACTCACCTAACCCACCCTAACACTCACATCCACACAATCTCACACTTACCTGAAACCGACCGGTAACTTTCCACCACAGCACTGAAAATACTGAAGCAACAGAAATGGACAACCAAATTCTTTCTCTAGGAAAAAATGTGGGTTTCTGTTGCTTTGATATTTTAAACTTTTGCTTACATGAGTTCAATCAATCACCATTCGCTTTTTTAAGTATTCGGTGATCTAATATAGATCCATTCTGCAGAACATGTTATCTTTGCCATAAGCATAGAAACAAAAAATGTGGGGAACTGGAATATATAACCATATCTCTCAACTATCTAGATTTTTGGAGAATGTCCAGGTTTTTTTTCTCTTTTCTTTGCTCTGTACCTCATAAAATTTGTGCTTTTCTGGCAAATCATTTAAAAACTGAAGACCTTAAATAATTAAAAAAAAAAAATGGGTTTCAGACTTCATATCCTTCGGAAAAAGCAACTTTCTGAGTTTATTTGAGCAATTATTAAATCTGCCCCTAAATCTGGGCTTTTGCCCCCCCCCCCCCAGTATTTTGGCATTGTGTAGATTTCTTTTGTCAAGAGGCTGAGAGGTATGGACATAAGAATAAGCATGTAGCTTACAGTGTGAAATTCTACAGAAGCATATAACATTACTGATATTCAAAAATTGGTTATATACAATAAAGGGGGTCTTAGAGTATGGCACATCTCATATTAATACACTGCATACAGAAGAGAAGTAGTAGAGATTAAATGCTATCAGAACGCGAGGATAAGAAGCAGAAAAAGACTGAAATGGAAGAAGTGATGAGCACAGAAAGAAAGTCAAAACCTGGAAGCTAAGAAGCTGCAGGAATGAAAACTTATTTGGGGAATTAATGTATACCAGTATCCAAAGAGACAGGAAAGATGCTAGCTACATAACTCATTTACTTTTCAGATTCATGTCTCATCAGAAAACTGTAAACACATGCCCAGCCTACCTGCCTTGTTAGTAAAAAGCATAAGATAGTGCCAAATTTCACAGTAACTGTAATTCTATACCAATATTTCCAGCAATAGATGGTATTTCAAAAGGCACATGAATAATGAATTCATTATTTCTATGTCTCATCTCCCTGTGCACTATTCACTTCCCAGTGAATCATATAAAAACAAACTGCACTATGGTACTCCACACTGTAACTAGGTCACCAAAGCAATGGATGAGGGCAAAGTAGTTCACACTGCCTTCCTTGACCTAGCCAAGGCATTTGACACACTACCCCGCTCAGGCATATTTGACAATCTTTAGAAGCTAGGTACAAATTCTTATGTAACATGGTGGTTAGTCAGATGGCTCGCAGACAGGACCCAGGAAGTTCGAACTGGGGAGTCCACTTCTCAAAGACGTTAATCACAAGTTGAGTCTACCAGGGATCAAGTCCTGGGACTGCACATTTTTGGCATTTACTTCCCTGAAGTCAAGGCCAATGTAAATGCCCTCTGGCTGACTAAATTTACAGATGACTGCAAATTAGTAGCTATTGTTGAATTGCCTACCAACACATGTTCTCCAGGAAGGGCTGACACAAACAAACAACTGGTGCCAGAGGCATAGACTAAAACTAAATGCTAAGAAATGCATAGTAGTATCCTTCATCCACCCCTGGTAACTCTCATATTGACAACACTCCCTTAAGAGTTGACCCAGTAGTCAGGGACTTGGAAGACACATAGACAGTAATCTAGCCTTTGACCATCATGTGTCTACAGGAGTGAAGAAATCAATCTATGTTGTGCAACTTATATATAAATGTATGGCATGGTCCAAGGAAGTCATTGTTCCACTGTATTTAGCATTCATTAGACCTATCATTGAGTATGTACCTAATCAGGCATATCCAATAATTGCAATGTCCACAGAGGTTCCTCAGTAAATAAATACAGGGTGTAAGTAACATGCCCTATGCAAACTTCCCCAAGGCTCTATTCTTGTATTCTGTCTCCTACAGGCTGTTGAGGGAGATCTATGCCTGGCATACCATGTATTGTTAGACCCAATTCTGATGGACTTTCCTGCATATCCACAAAACAAACAGGAACAGAATTAACCATTCTAAAGACTTAAACCTTGCCTGTAATATAAATAGGACCTGCTGGAGACACAGGTATGTATCCCAGAGACTGCCCCTTCTCTGGAACAGGCTTCCCATCCATGTGAAGCAGAGTTCCCCCTCTAACCCATTTCAAGTGTAACTTGGACAATTGGATGGGGAACAGGAAATTCATCCCTGGTTTGGCACCTATGTCTCTAATGGACACAGGCAGCCTGTAAATGGTTAATCTTCCAGGCCCCTACTTGTAAATGTTTCACCACCCAGGCTCCTGCTTACACTTATTAAGGGTACCAGTACTTGTCAGAGATTTGAGATGCATGGCTAGGCTTAAATAGGCCCTTGTGTTTGTTTGACTAGTTAGCACCTATTAACTACAAATATAATATCTGTAAAGCAACAAATATGAACATACAATTGCAAATTAGATGCACAGCCAGTTAAAAAACAAGAACAGATAATTTGTTACCAGTTGAACAAACATATGTAAACATTCAATTGCATGACAAATTTATAGCTGGGAAAAACGAGGTTGCAGAATAACTTTTATAATATGTAGATATTTACATTTAATAGTAAGAAATGTTCATAGTTAAAGTTAGATAGCATAGTAATGTAAGGTTATAGAGCAGAAAGACCATAGTTAAAGTTAGATAGAGTGGTAATGTAAGGTTATATAGTAGACAAAGGAGGCTTATGAATGCCAAAGATGACAGTATGAGTATAAGAGAAGGGAGTAAACAGTGGCAATGAGCAATATGAAGGGAAGGAGATAGAGTGGTTGGCTGCTACTATAATATACTATAAAAATAGCAAATCCTAAGAGCTAGGTTATAAGTTTAACTTGAGATAGTGACAGAGAGAAATGGAAGAGAAGGGTCATGTACATATTTACAAGAGACCTGTTCATATGTAGTGAGAGCTGTAATGTAGTATGTGAGAGGTCATGGCTGGTGTTAGACAATGATTTGAAGATTACGTAAGGTCACCTGTATTATTTCATTTGCAGTTGAATGGTCTGAAAGATACAGTTTAAATGCAGACCTAACATTAGTATAGTCAGTAATGTAAGTGAGTGCGTGTGGCAGAGAGTGGCAGAATTTTGGAGCAAGCACTAATAAATAAAAATCTGTGTGATGCAACTTAGTAGAAGGTTGTTTGGCGTGACAGTACTGATGAAGCTCGACTTGTGCAGATGAACCAATGTAGCTTGTATTACAGGTGATACATGTTGATGCCAGAGGGGAGAAGGTGACTTGGTAGAGCTGTTTAAAAAGGAGATACAAACAGTAGGTTGGCTCTAGCTTGAACTGTAACCAGTTTGAAGTGAAGTGATACTTATTTTGTGTGGAGTTACTGATAACGTGGATGATAATGGTTGAAGAGTTGTTCTTTATTCGAAGCCGTAGCAAATAAAGGTAGTACATATCCACCTGTGCAAGTAGTATGCCTTTACCAATGGCTGCTCTGGATGAGGATATTAGGAAGTATGACATTTTTAGTGCCCAGAAGAGTAGGCAGTTAATTTTGGTTTTGAGTTTTTGGATGTAATTCATTAAAATTCATTGAAGGTGTAGTTTCTATAGCATTGTTGTGAACATTTGTGATATAGAGTTGGCTCTTGCCAATCGCTTCTTTAGTGCCAGAGAGCTTGGACCTGTTTTTTTTTTTTTTGTATTTAGGAGTATCTTTCTGGAGATAACATGGTTGTTTATTTATTTATTACATTTACTTCTATTTATCAATGATTGGACTGAAGACTCCCTTTTCAGTGAAGGTCCTGGGAGAAAAGCTCAGTGAATGTACATATATGTGTATATATATATATATATATATATATATATATATATATATATATATTTACTTTTTAACACATAAACAAATACAGATGATACATAAGCAGTGAGCACTGATAATATAAAAAGCATTTCAATGCATTTAAAAAGACAATGCAGAGAGAAAATATATACAAAATAATAAATACCAGAATCATGCATAGAAAAAATAGAATACTAATACAGAAGGGTATAAGATGTGTGCTGAACTGTGAGAATTTAGGAGGACATTTGTCAGTAAAGTATGCATGATGAAGTATTCAGAGAAAATTTGTGAGAAATTATGCATTGTCTTAAACAGATAGAGAGAGAGAAAGAGAGACAGAAAGAGAAGGTAAACACGTGGAAGAAACAGAAAGAATACAATATGGAAGAGTGCTCAGTATAGGAGGAAGTAGAGAAGAAAGAATTTATGGGTGCAACTTATAGTGAGGAATGAAATGATAAGATATAGGTTGTAGAACAGAACTCAGAGAAAGAAGTATGTTGTTGGGAATAGCAAAGGTATAAGCCATGCAAGGCAGAAGGTATGTAGTCCTGGTGGCCATCCATGCCTGGTCTGTCAAAAAACTTTTTGGCTTGGTATAGTAAGCCTGGCTTTTGTTGGTTGTCTGTTGTATGGTAAAGTCTAATTTCAGGTGGTTATCAATTATGACTCCAAGTAATTTGGTGTTATGAACTATTTGTATGGAAGCACCATTGGATGAAAGGAGAGATAATGGGTTCTGTTGGCTGAAGATAATTTTGAAACAGAAGAGCATTAGTTTTGCTTTGGTTTGATTGTGTTTTTTTTGGGGGGGTTGTGAAAAAGGTTTAAGTTATCTAACCAGGTTTCAATAGCTGATAAGGTGATTTTTTGGATTTTTTGAGGAGTGAGATACATGGAGTTGCACATATTATGCTGAAGTCATCAGCATCTTCTATTCAAGATGAATTCTATGGTGAGGAATGGAGGTCATTGATGAAGATATTAAAAAAAAAAGTAGGCCAGGGTTTTACTACTGTGGGCCCCCAACAAGGATAGGGAGGAAAGAAGAGTAGGTATCTGATAATTGTACACTTTGGGTTCTTTGAAGAAGGTATGATATAAATCATTGATACCAATTTATTGTATTGAGGAAGTGGATGAGATTTGCATCTGTGCTCTGTGAGTGGTTTGGACGTGGACTAATAGTAAGGAATGTATGCATTTGTAAGCACCAAAACCAAGGATATAAGACATGGCAACACCAGAGGAACTGCTCTAGTTTTTTATTCAAATCCAGAGAACACTTAAAAACAAAAAAGACATCAGTACTAAACATTTTTGTCCCAACAGATTCAAAGGGACTTCTTCAGAGCACATTTTGTATAATGTTAAACACACTTGTGCCTCTTCTATTTAACATTTACACAGCTAAACTTCACACTACCAACAAACCTGCCACTACACAATATACTGATGATTAATTCCTTATCTGCTGTGCTCCTTCCCTAACTAAACTTCAGGAGAACAGGAGATCATTCAGTACCCTTAGACTGTCATTGAATCTTATCTTGAAAACTCTCAATTACTTCTCATCTGCAACAAAAAATAAATGTATGCTTGTTACCCAAAAACAGTTCCTTAACGAAATATATATTTCACATCACCCTATTTAGTAGCACAATGATAAAACAGAAAGCCAAACTAAACCAACAGGAGTTATAACTGATGACAACCTTAAGTCTGACCTCCATATACTGCAAGCCATCAATAAAACGTATCCAAGACTTGTCTCCAGCTATAGGTCTCAGACTCTGTGAGGACTACCTTTCCATCAATATACCTTCTTCTGACACCACTACATGCTTCACCTCTTCTAACAAATAGCTATACTACCTATAAATATATAGTGGCCTCATGCTAATATAAAGTAGTTAAATTTGCAAATGACCTTTCTCATAAAACATATCATTGCCTGTCATTTAAACAACTTTAATGGCTTAAATTCCCTATCCAACTTACTCACAACTAATCACTGCTCACAACATCTTGTACCATCCTAAGAAATGCTCAGCATTAGGAAACACTTTTTGTACTACTCACCCACTAGAGACCTTTGCACTAACAAACAAATCCTACTAGCCATCAATAAATCACACAACACTGCTTGAAATCACCTGCACTCCAACTATGTGTCAAAACTATGGCATGATATCCCTACTGATATTAAACAGATAATGCAAAGAGCATCAGAACCTTACTTATATAGCAACAAAACATATCTTGGCTCTATTTGTCCTGATAACCAGGCTTGTCTTTCCAATCCCTTTCCACTGCATGAACACAAAGTTCCTCTTATCCTATTCTCTCTCTTTCTGCCTCCACAGATATAACCATTATTTGCATCCCTATACTTTCTCCACCCAGTAACTAAACATCACCCACTTTCTTTCCTCTGCTCTGCTTGTTTATCCTCTCTCTCTCTCTCTCTCGCTCCCTACCTCTCATCTAGTCACATCCTTAATATTAACTATGAATCCTATAAGTTCTCAACAGAACACTTTTCAACCTTGTAAATACATTGTTACTTTATGTAATAGAATTGCATAATTGTTACTGGATATACTTGTTAAATATGGTGTTGCTGAACCTGTCTTTAAACTCTACTGTCAAAATTTTACTGATTAAATAAATTAAGATAAAAGACCTTTCAGTCAATAACCCAGTAACCACCTAACAAGCATTCATGCAACTTTTTGAATATTTTCTTTTTGGTTCTTCACTGAAAATGGGCAATGCCCAAATGGACTTTCCTGGTTAGGAAAAATAGATAGATAGATAGATAGATAGATAGATAGATAGATAGATAGATAGATAGATAGATAGATAATGATTTTGCTCCACATTATAAGTGTGCCTTTTACTAGTCTGTACCACACACTAGCTAATATTTTAAAATTGTTAAACTCATCATAAGTAACACAAGCTTTGGGGGCCTGCTCCCTCTGCTTTTAGTTTTATTTTCCGACAATGTTTGGTTTGTATTTTCATAATGCTTGTTGTTAACTTAAATGTCTCCTGTCATTTATATTTATCCAGGCTGAGAATTAAATTGATCCATTTGTATCAGTGTTCTAACCCAGTTACTAAATTGAATACAAATAAATAATAAATATGCTTTTAGCATACTAACCGCCCATTTTCAATTAAACATTGCAAAGCAACTAAGTCTAAACACAGCAGTGATCTAGTTTTGGTCTGCAAATTACTCAAATGTGTGACATTATTTAAAGAACTATGCTTATTGATGGCTCCAGATTTTGCCAATGTGAAAGAAAAACATCAAATTTTAACCAGGTTATTCTAATAAAACACAATTCAGCTTAAACTGTAGAGTAGGGATAACTTTAATCTAGAAATAAAGAATGCTATGATAATAAATATCCAATGGCAGTACCTTAGGGACTCTGTGTTACAATGGGCAGTACACTAAATTTCCATTAAAATGATAAAAGACATTTAAATGTTGTGGGTTCAAATCCTACCATACTTGACCTTCCTCATTTTGGCTGAAATAATGTTAGCTCTGCATCTCAGCTTTTGCTGGAAGTGGATTTGAATTTTTTTTTTTTTTTTTTTTTTAGACAGAGTCTGGCTAAAGCACATTCCAATAGAGAGATCAAAATGGCTGGATTGATATCTGCTAAGTCAGGCCATATTTTTTTTAATTGTATTTAATCACGATGGTAGTCCAACTGGACAGAAAGCTACTCCTATGCAGTAGAGGCCCTGGGAGAAAAGCTCCTGAAAAATTCTAACATTACATAAAAAAAATAGTAAACAGAGGTACACAAATAATCAACAAATAAACAACTTTTAAAAACTCTGGGAAAAAAAACATTATATAAAGTGCATAGTAAACAGAGGTATACAAATAATCAACAATATACAGCATTTAAAAGCTCTGAAAGAAACACTACACTAAGTACATAGTAAACAGAGGCTTACAAGTAATCAGCAGATATACAACATTTTGCAGTGTATCATTATTTAATAGCAGCAGTAGTATTTATAGAGCTATGAAACATATTTGGAAAAGAACTTGGTTGAACGAGTGAAAAGGAGAAAATGGAGGATTAGTAATAAGAGATGAGAGGATGTGTTAGTTTAAGAGGAAGGCAGAAGAGGACGAGGTAGAGAACAATGAGGAAATGTTGACTGATAACTAAGGGTATACAGCAAGAAAATAATAGGAACTAGAAGGGACAGGACATTCATGTACAGAACCAGGTATCTTTTGGGTGTTCTCTACTTTATCCATTAAAACAGTTGGTGTTTACTGTGTTTCTTAGACAGAGAAGAAGCAAGTTCCAATTTTTGACCAAGAAAGTGAAGTATGAAGAATTAACAGCTGAGCTGTTTGCTTTTATCACAGTAAATAACAATTTTCAGTGGCTCTCAGCTGTCTACGTGGGTTATAGTTGGGGAATATTTTTCAAAATAGGGCATTTGTCTGGATAATAAATGAGCTTATGGGAAGTAACTAGTTGGGAAAGTGTAAGGTAATGTTTTAGCTTTACTCAGTGAAGTTTTATTAATGCCAGACAGTGATGTGGCTTATAATGATGACTGGCGGCAAATGCTGCCATCTTATTATTAAAGTAGTGTAGGGATGAGAAGGGATTGAGCAATACTTTTTCTGGTATTATCTGAGAGATATTGTTTGACTCTATAGATTGCACCTAGCTTTTGGTGAGTGTTTTTTACTGTTTGTTTTATGTGCTGATCAAATCTTAAGCTTTCATCAATACTGACTGCTAGAATCTTAGTTTGACTTACTAGTTGTATATTGTTGTTGTTAGAGGAATTAAATTTGAAATTATGTTTATAGTCAGTTGAGTGCTTTGGGTTAAATAGGATCAGGTTTGTTATTTTTAAGGTTAAGGAGCAGCTGCTTATCAGACAGCCAGTTCTGTGTGGTGGACAAAGACTCTTGGGTAAGTTATTTTAATTTAGCCATGCTTTTAGCAGAACAGATGATTGTTGAGTCAACTGTTTAATGTACGATACTGGGTTATTTAGAAGATAGGTACAGATCATTAATGAATATACTGAACAACACAGGCCCTAAAATAGATGCTGGGTAAACACCCACTGTAATGGGAAGGAAAGAGGATATGCCATTTTGCCTTTATCTGCCTGTTGTCAATTTGAGAGTTGTGTCTTCTCAACATTTGAAGTCTTAATAGACTCTTCTGCAACTTACACACACACATGTTTGAAGACGTTACATTGACTTAGTTTCAATGTAAAGATATCACTCTCCATACTTGAGTATTTCCCTTGCCATGCACTCAGGTCTGATGGAAACTTTGGTGATACTGCCACATTAGTCATGGGCTACATCACCTCTATTGAGACTCCCACAGACCCAGAAACTAAACTAACTAAACTTTCAACTTACCAGGAAAAAGACAAATTATTAATTTACAGCCTGCTACAGGATGTCCTCCATGTCCAGTGATTACAATGCTAGATTTCTAAATGTACTTCAGAAAGTATTAGTCAAAATGCCTTTAGAATGGGAGATTTCAACTAACTCCCAATAAATTGGAGAAACTATACATTTAAAGTCAGGTATCCCTAAAGAGTTTTCGGCTTAATAAATAACAATTCCTAGGAAAAGAAACTTAATAAACCAACTAGAGAACGTAATATTCTTGATTTGGTCCTATCTAAGATAGCCACCATGCATGGCTCTCCATGGTTCATAAGTTCATAGGTTCATAGAGGATAACTAGGCTAATGGTCCTAGACCCCTTACAAACCTAGCCATATTTATCCCGAGTTGACAAATTGTTGGTGGATAAGTTTGACCATAAAGCTGTAAAATTTGCTTTCAAGATCTCCATAACCCTGCAGTCAGTAATTCTAAATTCAAGGATTTCAAACAGATAGACCTCCTCAAAATATATGCAGAGCTATCCAAATTCACCTATAACATCATCTGATCCAACATAGCTACTGTTTATACAAAGGAGTTCTATACCTACTTAGATATGTTCCTGTACCTGGCTAGCCTTACTGAAACCAAATATAACGGGAGGTTTCACAAACATGCCTCAAGAATGGTCAAACGAGATGATGTGCTTGAGCTTCTCCATGTCCAAATTACCATGGTTAATCCCATATCGTATCCTTGGAAGCTACAGATTGCCCCATATGACCCCTAAAACACATAGTTTAAACTTGCACCTACTGGAGATACTTACAATTCAAACCCAACACCACACTCACAGAAGATTTTAATTATAGTTATAGATGGCTGTCATTTTGATCACACTGCTTATCTGGACTTAGTCAAAGCAGTCAGCACTATACCCCATGCTAGTATCACTAATAGGCTGTGTGCCTTAAAAGTAGATCCATTCAGGACAGTGAACTGACTGAAAGATGTAATCCGCATTATTAAGGTGGTAGGTGTCTCCTCAGAAAGTATAAAGGTAGCTAGTGGTCTTCTCAGGGCTTATTACTGGGACTCCTTTTTTGTCATCTTATTCTCCAATCTCCAGACAGGGAATTGGCACCTTAAGTTTGCAGATAACTACAATGGAATATATACAATAATTGAAAGATCCTTCTCACAGATGATACTATTAAGGTTGTGACAGGGGACAAGCCATTTTTCACCTTTAAGCGCAATAGAAATTTGAAAGATATGTCATGCACTGATAATGGTTTTAAATCTGGAACTGTTCCTGACTCATAGTGGGTTGGGACCTCTGCTTGCAGAAATTTCAAAGCTTGTTCCTTGGTAATGTTGAACAATGTTTTCTACATCCGATTACACATAAACATTGCATTCCAAAGCTTTCTGCTGATAATCAAGCAAAGAATGTGATACACCTAGTCAAGTGTAATATATGTGCATTGTTTTATGTAGGCAAAACTAATTGTCATTTAAAGGACAAACTTTTACAACATTTGTCAGCATTATGGTTACACAATGAACATAATGCTCTTTATCAGCATTTTGAGTATAATGAAGGCCATGCATACTCATTCTTGGTTTTGCAAGTTGTTAAAGTTAATCCCAGAGGTGGTGATCTAGTGAATTTCACTGAATCATGTGAGATACATTGGATAATTGAACTTAGACTGGATAGGAGCCCAGGCTTGAATGGGATAAGTCTTTTAAAAAAAAAGCTTTTTTATTTTATACTTTTTTTTTTTTTTTTTTTTATTGTTTTTGTTTTATTTGTTATGGTCAATCTGTGAATCTGATGACGATCCTGAAAGCGCTTATTCATTTATATGTTTTTTTATGTTTTTATTTTCATTTATTTATCATATATTTTTTTTTAGCCTGGTGGTTCGGATACTATTTCTTTGCTAATACGATTCATTTGTCTGCACCGTTGGTGCTTTCTGTTTGATTTTCTGTTAGGTAACTACAAAATGAGCATTACTGTCAAACCTCTTTCTGATATCCATTCATTACAGCAGGATCTAACCTTGCTACCAAATGATGAATATAAAGATGCTAAAACAAAATGTAAAAACAATGTAGAATTATCACATTTGGTAAACCACTATCTCCCTCATCATATAGTATAGCCATTATTCTAAAGCAAAATAATGATGTTGGCAATTCCTTTTCCTTTGACCAACATATAGCTACAGAAGTCAAAACGTTCTTTCATTTAGCACAACTAATATCTAAAGGTATATCATCCTTGTCAAAAGATGTTATCGTCCCCCTGCATGCAGCTCTAATTAGACAAATTACTGAGGACAATGCCCCTTTTGGGTTGTAACTTTCTGGACTTAAGTAAATAGAAAGGCCCAAGAGGATCCCAGCCAAGAAGATGGTTGATATAAACTCCTTGAGCTACTAGGAAGGGCTTGAATTGCTATTCTTTTGCTTGGTTTCTTATATGCTTCTGCGGGGTGATTTACACCTTGCATTCTGTATTATCAGTGGTCCAGTCCTCCTTTGTGTCTTGTATCATCACAAGACAACTTGCTCTACTAATACCAGAACTAGGGACTTGAATCAACACCAGCATATCAGCAAAATGCACAAGAGAGACAAATTTATTATTAGTGCCTACCACCCTTCCGGAATATACTTTTTCTTCAAGTTAAACAAAGTAATTTCTAATTATGTCTGGATAATTGGTTGGGTACCCAAAACTTTATTTCAGGACTGACTTGCTTTGGTCATCCTGATAAAGAGTGTACAGTATATGGATGGACAGTGGTAAGTCATAAATGATATTTGTAACTCAGTTGTCTTATATTTTCTATGATCATATGATTCTATAATCTTCACAATGAAGTGAGCACTAATATGTTTCAATATTCCTTTTTGGAAAGTTATGGGATGGATGTGAGCTATTCACTTTTCACCAGTATGAAAAGCAATGAGTAATACATAATTTGTTGTGTATGTACAGCATAAAAGCACAAAGAAAAAGGGGACTATAAAGAAGGAAGACAAAATGTAGTTAAAAAATAGTGGGTACTTACGTATTATTGCAACCAGATTTTCGTGGTTGCGGTAATATGCTTGTTGGCCCAAAAACAGATTGTGGGAGTAAAGTTAAGGTTGAATTTGATGTTTTCTATGGATACAACCTATTTTTCCCAAATTCATAAGCAAAATTAACATGGAAATGTGAATCCTGTTTGCGTACTTCATAATTGGTTACACTGCTGTCATACTGCTGGAAATGAAATGAGAACACCTGGGAAATGTTTGGTTGAACTGCTGCCGTACTGCAAGAAGGATTATTCCAAAGCTGACAATACATTTTTCAGAGAATAAGACATCAAGAGCAGCAAATTTTGGGGGTAAATTATTGGCTTTATTTTACAAACATTTGAAAAGAATTTAAGTTAAATAGAATAACAAATAGATAAAGTACTTGTACAACTGAGGCTAAACTTAATATTACATGTAGTGTTAGGTGGTACTAAGATAAACATGTATGGAGTATCTGACAGTACCGGATGATTTTTTTGATTTCAGATGGATAGTAGTTACTGTTGGAATGTTTTCTGGATGTTTTGGACAGCATACTTGTGGATTGTTCAGTCGCGGGTGTATTATGAGTGACATGATGTCGGGAAATGGCATTACTTCAAACAGTCATTTTTTAAACTGTACACTGTTCTTCCTGCCTAAACAATGTCTTTTCATAAAGTTAACATTGCCACTGTAATTCTGCAGACATTTCTGGTTGCATTCACAAACCAGGAAGCAAGTGGTATTATCACACAAATCTGGTTGCGATAATACGTAAGTACCAAACAGTGTATTACATCAGTCTGGTACAATACAATCTTACATCTTATTCTTTTGCCACATTTAGTGGGATGTGATCATTTTCATTTGTATTTTATGGCGTACATTATTACTACAGAATGGGGTGCAGCAACTAGCTCTTCAAAATGTGACTTTATTAAACTACAATGAGAATATCCTTTCTTATTAATGAGACAAGATGTCTAACCTTCTGCAACACAGAAGCTTGGCAGATAATTATGACAGTGTTTGATATAATGAGTACAGAATCATAGGAGAAGATATAAAGCATATTTTATTTAAATTATAAAATGTGTTAAGTACATTTTTGAGTGACAGTAAGATGATCTGAGTAATAAACATTAACAATTGCAGTAGCTTTGGACACTAAGATTATCTGAGTAATAAACATTAACAATTACTGTAGCTTTGGACACTAAGATTACCTGAGTAATAAACATTAACAATTGCAGTAGCTTTGGACACTAAGATTATCTGAGTAATAAACATTAGCAATTGCTGTAGCTTTGGACACTAAGATTATCTGAGTAATAAACATTAACAATTGCTGTAGCTTTGGACACTAAGGTTGGGAGGGTGGCTTAATGGCTAAGGTGTTTGCCTTACAAACACAAGGTGCAGGGTTTGCGTCTCACAAGGGATAATTTGCTAGGCTTAAAATGGCTCACAAGGGCAGTTAGCTTAGTACTAAAGTATGAACCTATGAAATGAAGGTACATTTACACTGACATTATCTGAGTAATAAACATTAACAATTGCAGAAGCTTTCGACACTAAGATTACCCGAGTAATAAACATTAACAATTGCTGTGGCTTTGGACACTAAGATTACCTGAGTAATAAACATTAACAATTGCAGTAGCTTTGGACACTAAGATTACCTGAGCAATAAACATTAACAATTGCTGTAGCTTTGGACACTAAGATTACCTGAGTAATAACCATTTACAATTGCAGTAGCTTTGGACACTATGATTATCTGAGTAATAAACATTTACAATTGCAGTAGCTTTGGACACTATGATTATCTGAGTAATAAACATTTACAATTGCTGTAGCTTTGGACACTAAGATTACCTGAGTAATAAACATTTACAATTGCAGTAGCTTTCGACACTAAGATTACCTGAGTAATAAACATTTACAATTGCAGTAGCTTTGGACACTATGATTATCTGAGTAATAAACATTTACAATTGCAGTAGCTTTGGACACTATGATTATCTGAGTAATAAACATTTACAATTGCTGTAGCTTTGGACACTAAGATTACCCGAGTCATAAACATTTACAATTGCAGTAGCTTTGGACACTATGATTATCTGAGTAAAAAACATTTACAATTTCAGTAGCTTTAGAAGTATGATGTAAACATAGAGGGTGGTATTCATAGTCTCACTCTTTACAGATGCACAAAGCAAATCTGTGAATCGTCCCACTATGTCTGTATTTAAATGTGCAAAGTGCGAGCCATTGCCCCTGATTTTAGAAGATCACAGCCTTGCAATGGAACATCCAGTACACATTTGCAGATCTGAATCAGTGTAAAGTGAGTAGAATTGAGTTGAGCTATATTTGTAAAAATATATATGTTAATAAAGGTTTGAATGCTGTCACATTTTTCACAAGTGGTAGACAACCTGGATCAAGAGACTTTCTTAAAGATCTTGCACTAGTTATGGCTCAACACCATTGACCTGTAGCTTATCAAAACTTTTTAAAAACTTTTATTTACTCTGAGGGTGTCCTTATATGGACATAATGTTACAGATTTTATAAGACTGGAAAGGGTGAAGATAGTCAGAAATAGTAGAAAGAGCAATCAAAGAAAACAGAAAAGGAAAACATTCTAATCATTGTGCAGGAAGAGTTGAGATATTATTTATACTGTTTTGGTGTAAAAAAGCCATTTTCTAATGTTTTTTATAAGCACATTTAGGCAGGAATAAAGGCAAAGTGAATAGGGAGTTGGGTTAGCAAAACATTAAGTATTTATTTATGATAAAACATAAAAGATAGACAAGAAAGACAGGAGCAATACAGTGGATTGACGGAGGGGGAGACAATATATACAGAGGTGGACAGACATAAGTGAGAATGATGATGGCTATCAGATGGAAACCATTTTGGTCCAGAGAACCTGGAATATTCCCCTGATGTGACAGTTCTTGGCAGGCTGACTCCAATGTTGTGGTCATTGAAGCTTTCAGTCACTTGCTTATCAGTCCAAACAGTCAATGAGTCCTGTGCCCACAAGGGTTGCCACTTTATCAATTTTGCTGGCAATCATATTTGCCATCACTGGTGGGACAAGTGGTAGAGGGAGCTGCACTGCAGCTATCAGTGCATCAAGTATCATGTTGTGCAGAATGCAGCAGACAGCAAGCATTCTTTATAGGTTCAATGGAGGTTACTAGGCTAATGGCCCTGGGGCTCTTGCATGTCTAGCCAAGAATTTATCCCCAAAAGGAAACTTCAGTCAGCACCTGTCACCCCTGTCATTGAGGAACACAGGTAGAAACCCTGGTACAAATTTGTGGTGTCCCTTCCACTCATCTAAGTTGCACTTGAAGAGGGTCAGCGAGGTATTTTTGATGTGTATGGAAAGTCTATTCCAGGGAGGGGGCAGCCTCTGGAAGACAAACCTGTCTCTCCAGCAGGTTTTGTTGATGTTGCATATTAGATTCAAGCCTTTTAAGCTGGTAATGCACAAGGAGGTAGACTTATGGATATGGAGCATCTCTAGTAGGGCATGGTCCGAGATTGTCTTGTAGGCGAGACACAGATGACCTCTGAGAAATCTGTATGATACCGAGTAGAGTGATATTGATTTGAGCTTGTCTACATAGGACAGGTATTGGAGGGTATGAATTCTCTTTGTGAGGTATTTCTGTGGCCTTTCCAGTTGGTGCAGATGTTTGGAGAGGTACATACCAAACGGGGTGTTATACTCAATTTTTGGTCTAATGAGGGAGGAGTAGAGAGAGGTAATGCCCTTCTTTTTTCTGGATACAATCCCTTTGCTTATGAGATGAACCAAGTAAAAGGCTTTTATTACCACTGCTGCTACATGATGGTCAAATGTGAGATTATTATCAACCTGAGTACCCAGGTCTCTCACCACAGGCTGTGTGTTTAGTGGGTTGCTGTTGATATGGTAATCAGTAGGGGTCGTGTTTCTGCATAATGGTATGATGATACATTTTTTTTTGCATTTAGCTTGAAGCCATGACTTTGGCACCAGTCATTAGTTGCTGTGAAATCCTCTTATAGTAGGTTAACATTATTTGGGGAGTCAATGGCAGCACCCAACTTACAGTCATCTGCAAATTTGGTCAGCCACAGGCCTTTTGTCTTTGCCTGGACCTCTGAGAAGTAGATGCCAAACAATAGGGGTCCCAGGACAGATCTCCGGGGAACTCCACTAGTGTCAGGTCTGCTATCAGAGGTGGAGGTGCCTATTTTGACCTTGAGGCCACCCACCTGATGAGATATGAATTTATGACATGTTCTGTTAGCTTTTTGATGATGCCAGAGTGGATGATTGGATCAAAGGCCTTGGCCAACTCAAGGTAATCTGTATGTACTGACTTTCCCTCATCCAGAGCCTTGTTGACAGTCTCAAAGAAGTCAACCAGGTTCAACAGGTAAGATCTGCTGTTGACTATTTCAAACTGGGTTGGGTCAAGGGGTCATGCAGTAACAGGTTCATATAGCAGGGCTGCTCAAACTTCTCCAGGCAATGGAAATGAGCTTTGATCAGGCCAAACACTCATTAGATGGCTGCCTCTATCTGGAACAGGGTGGTGTAGT
Organism: Protopterus annectens; assembly: GCF_019279795.1. Lineage (NCBI taxonomy): Eukaryota > Metazoa > Chordata > Ceratodontiformes > Protopteridae > Protopterus > Protopterus annectens. The sequence continues at coordinate 216,030,230 of NC_056730.1, read as the reverse complement.
GCTCCCCAGCAGCTCCCTGAGAGTTACAGACTGATATCATTAATGAAGGTCTGAGGTGATAGGCTGTGTCACCTGAAAAATAAAATAGGGAAGGGGGCACATAACAAAACAAGCATGATTACTTAATAACACCTTTGTTGCTATATAGATACAAAAATAACTATGGCTAATAACATTTGCACTTGCCAACTAGGTGACCATGAGGACTTCTACCATACAGGAACAGAGAGTACATCATGTGTGACAGAGGTGAGAATCATGGGCACTTCGAGGATGCTGGGCTCGCATGTTGGTGATGCATATGAATGTATCACTCACTGCTTGGAATTTGGTAGAATGGCAGCCCTTCCTGTTCCTGTACTGCTCCCCCTGTAATCCAGACAGGGCCCTTATAGTAATATAGGTGCAATCTATCACAACAAGCACATCAGGAAGTATTTTATTCTGTAGAAAGCATGCATGGTACTGGCCTAGTGCTGTGGTGACACAGGGAAACAGATATGCTCATCCACATATGCCAACAGTATATCAAGTTACTGCTGCGGTATCCTCAAGGCAGAAAATTGCATTATGCACATCGTGTCCCCAGTATGTTTCTGAAAAGACCCCATGGCAAGGAAAGTGAGGCCTATATATATTTTAGTATTCACTGGTATAGGAAAGCCATTTATTCTCTAATTCCCATTTTGTAGGCCATAAAAACTTCCCATAGCCCTTATTATTTATTTCTTTAACATTTGTTTACAAGGATAGTCCAAGTGGCACAAGGGCCCTTTCAATGGAAGCCTGTTAGGAAAAAGTTACAATAAGAAAGTGGAGAGCAAATCCGATAAAAACACTACAAACAGCTATCAGTTAATAATTAGAAGACAAAAAATACATGTTACAGAAATGACTAAGTAGTCTTAAGTATTAAATCAAAAGAGAAAGGAAATAAACTATCTTGAACATTAAGAACATCAAGAACATATGAGTAGAGGTATTATAGGACAAATATGTTTGCACTGTACATGTTACAAACATGGATAAAGGCCTTAAATATTTTGCAACACGAGAGAAGAGAATAAGATAACGTGTGAACAATCAACAGCAAGTAAGTAGAGCAACTACACTGCAGTGCACATCATTAGCAGTGGCTTCTAAGTTAAGGCTTATATAAAGCATTCATAGAGGAGTGACTTAGCTGCTGTAAGTGGGGTACAATTGCTGCAAAGAGTAGTATAGAAGAGTGTATGTAGTAGTTAAGTATGTAGTGGGTTCTGAGTTGTAAGTCAGAAGAGTAGATTGTGAATGGCAATAAATAGGTGTAGAGATATTGAGCTAAAAGATACAACAGTCTAGTGAGGTTTGATAGGGTGTGTGCATGAAAAGTAATGGATGGGTAAGAGAAAGGGTATAGGAGGATTGACTACAAAGGGTTCATGAGCTAAGAACTGGTAGCCAGAAAATGGTAGATTAAAGAATGCCAGTAATAATTAGTTTTTGTAGCTGTGACTTTATGGTATTTGAGGATGAGGTTTAGAGGATATTAAAGAGTTGAGGTGTGACCCTGTTGAATGTCATGAACATGACCATGTTTCTTTCAGATGATATTTAAGATATTGTTTAAAGGTTTAGAGGTTATAGGCTTATTTTAAGGTGAGCGGGATGGAGTTCCAGAGTTTGGACACATAGGTGGAGTTGTGTTATTAGACTCTGTGACTAGTAATAGGTGTTTGGGGAGTGGTGTTTTTTATTGGTAGAGTAGTGATGAATTATGTTAATGTTGCTGAATCATTTATGTGACTTGCAGCTTAGGTTGTGTGTACTGATTGACAGAAGGCTTGGATAAGTTGCAATTCAAACCTAGGGCTATGCAGTGGTGTCTTCCAAATAGGGTGCTAGCAGCAAATGTTGATATTTTATTGTAGCATGTTTCAAGTAGATGAAAGTATTGTGTGGCTTGCAGATTTACAGAAATGGAAGCATTGTAAAGAAGGTTTTGGAGTAGATAAATTGGGAAAATTGTTTTGTGGTGTCATCTATAAGGTAGGACTTTATCCTATAGAGGGCGCCAAGTTTTTTTTTTTTGTTTTTTTTTAACTGCCTGTTTTAGATGAAAGTCACATTTCATATTTTTGTCAAATATGAATCCTAGAAAATTATCAGGTTACTGTTTCCATTTTTGTAAATTTGGAAGAGGATCATTTGAAGAGATTCTTATGGTGAGAGAATTTCCTTTGGGGTGAATGGAACTAGTTTTGATTTGTGTGGTTTAGGAACAGCTGTGAGCCGTAGATCCAGGTTTCAGTAGACTGCAAGGATTCTTGGGTTACCTGTTACAGCTTTTCCAGAACCATGGCACAGCAGACTAGGGAAAAATAATTTGCAAGTATGGAGGTTGTTTATATGCCTGAACACTCTAAACCAATCCAACAATTCCTGCTCAGCAAAGTTCAGGTGAGCTATCTTTTGAATACACCTTTTTCACCTAGGCTGGCAAACACTGTTCCTCACATCACATTTTGACATGATTAAAATAAACAACTCACAGCAGGAAACAGACTAGCAGCAAAAACAAGCATCTTTGTGTATTACAAAGGAGATAGAAAAGATGTGGATTCACTTTTTATAACCTTTCTGAGCATGGCACAGACATGCATCAAAAAGTGACCCAATTACAAAAAGGAAGAAGAGATATACTCATTTATATAAGAAAGTTGCAGATTTTTTTCACTCCTTCCTTATTTGCACCTCATTATTCCCTTATTTGTATAAGATTATTTCAACCGTCTTTTAACAGCTTCACTTTGACACTGTCACTGTGTCTGAATCTTAGCTGAGTTGAGCTTGTTCTCAGCCCTGACCAATACCTGCTGCACATATGTGTAATGACTATGAATGCCTCACATTTTATTTATGTTCTCTTTATTTATTTTACCCTATATTTGCATGCTGTCATGGATCCTTGTATAATAAGACATAGCCCACTTGACCTTGTAGGTTCTGGGATGATATAGCAGCTGGTCTGTAAAACTGTGGCAGAATAGTTTGGATATTATTTACAGAATATAATACATTAAATATCAGATAACCAGGTAGCTAGTTTTGTCAGATGACCCTTTGCAGCTGTGACCAGAGTCAAAGGCAAATTAAAATAGAAAATAGTACCAGTATGGTCATACAATATTAGTACCACAAAAGATGACTAATATCATTTATTATATTATTCTTTATTTTAATGTATTAACTATATTGATAGAATCATCCATGGGTCATTTTCAGGCATAGAGGCAGGGAGTATCTAGGTCTGTCTCTGTTGGGAAACACACAGGAAGGCTTAAAGTGAGGTTGATTTTATTGGCGAGAGGGCAATTTTCATTTATCAGTACCCTGTATGTTCACAGTCACATAGAAAATTATTTTCCTGTAAAGCTACCTCTAAAACTATACCTAGTAACTAGTAACTCAATTGTGCAAATAGCAACTAGTTTGTGCACTTAAGAGCACTAACTCTTGAATCTACTCCTACACAGTCCAGTTTTTGCTTCTAACCTCAAAAGCACCCAAGCTAGCCTATTATTAACTCCTCTTGTACTGCATCAGTGCAGTTCACCTAAAAAGACCTGACATCATGGATATGCTCTTTTCTAGTTACTCCATCAGCAGTCTGGTGGTTATGAGCATCCTGGGACAATATAGCAATTGCCTCATGTTCATTAACAACCAACTAATCCTTAGAAAATCTGATGCAGTACGTAAGAAATGCAACAAGATGTCACTGAAGGCAGAACTCTTGTATCTAAGCACTCAAAATAATAATAAGATTGTCAGTAACATACACACTACACGCACCACACATAGTATGAACCTGACACTAACAAACATATACCAAGGGACTACATAACAATATTCCTGAACACCAAAGACCTCCCAGATACTCATTCTGCATCAATTATCCTCAGCAAACCCAAAATCACTCTTCCAAAACCACAACCAACACCATACATGCAGCCACACCCCATGGAGACTCAACTACAAAGCCCATAAGACAAGCCAACACATTTTCAGTGCTCTAGTTATAGAAGATTCCATTGTGGATATACAAAAGCCTCATTCGTCAGGCTGAACATTTAATTCATTAGAGCCAAGTGATGCATCCAGGAGTTTCTGTAGTGACAGCCTACTGATGCCTTTATTTGCCTTAATAACCCCAAAACCATGCTGCATACAAAGATTAAAAGATTACATCTTAAAGGCTACACAATGGCAAATACAAATGTATTGATATCTGGCCTCTGTCTAGTGCAGGTAAAGGGGTATTAATTGTTGTTCATTTAATATGTATTTATATTGCCATAAATGTCATACTTTTCTAAATATCTCAACATGCAAGTAACCCAGGCAAAACTGGTTAGCCTCATATTTAATCTCTTGACTGAATGAATAAAATGCTGCTTACAGTATGTGTGCAACTTGACTGGTTGCTGAGGTTAGTTGTCTATCGGGGACTAGCATCCACAAAGTTACTGAACCACTAAGGTCACTGAACCAGTAGGACAAAGTCATAGTCCATGTGGGTGTAAATGACTTGAGAAGTACCTCCCTGGACTATATGAAGAGAGAGACAATGCCCATATGCCCCAGGCAGGTGTGAGCCTAGCATTGAACACTATTCTACTTTCTACAAGGATAATGCCACAATGTGAGCAGGAGATATTTTACTTTAATAATTGGCTTAGCTTCTAGTGTAATTTAAATGGGGTACAAAATTTGGAAGCATGGAATGATACGGTAAAGAGACCAAATTTATTTGCCAAAGATGGTCTGCACCTGCCCCTGCAATGCTTTTGAAAATTGGCTAAAACATTATCCTTGACAGTGCCTTTTGTAGGCAATGCCAAATTGGCAAACCTTCCATCTTAGCAAAATTAAGCCAAGGGAATTTAAAGGTGTTACTGTTCAATGCTTGGATTCTAAACAAGAAACACCGCTCCACACAGGCTCTATTCACCATAAGAATTCAGATAACTGTGTAGTTACTGAGACATGATTTAAAGCCACAGACAACACCATGGCAGTGCAGAGATACATTGCCTTACACACACACATAGACCAGCTACTGCATAAACAGGATCTAAAGGCAGAGGTGTCTTGATCTAAATGAAAAACAAACATACATCAAGGCTGGACAAACAAGATGATGTGCTTGAGCTTCTCCATGTCCAAATTACTACAGATAGAGTCCAAAAGCATATCCTTGCAAGTTATAAATCATCCCATCACTCATACATCCCATAGCTCACACTTAGACCTAATGGAGACACTTACCACTCACATCGACACTTTATTGATGGGGATTTTAATTACTGTCTATAAACTGTGAATCCTACACAACCCCAAACTTGCTGGCTCAGCTGTAATTTGTAAACACAAATGCCCTGGACCAGTTAGTATATTTGCCACTAATGGTACAAACATATGGGATCTGGTACTCACAAATATGGGAGAATACTGTGTTATCCCACCACCACCACTGTAGTGTCCTCTCTGGGAAGATCAGATGATAAGGCTATCTCCTTTGAAACAAAAATCAATACTGTCAGGATAAAAATACACATTAGGCTTATAAAAAACAACAACAACAACTAAGACGACAACTTAAGTCCACTAAAGCCAATTATGAGGTAATGATAACCTCCCAGGCCAAAGACAACCACAAGGCTTTCTTTAGCTATGTTCAAAACCTCAGAAGCAGCACAAGGCAGTGGGCAGAACTGATTGTTAATGGAGCCACTTACAGAGAGCTGGAAGATATAGCAAATTTGCTGGCTGATATATTCAGCTCCTGTTTTATCTTCTCCTTCTCCAAGCCATTCCCCAAGTAATACCACCAAACATAACCACCCAACTATAACTAAGAAGCAGGATCTATATATGTTCCCTAATGCTAAGAATACAGGTTCAGTGGGCCCTGATAATAAATCAAGATGCCTGTTAAATAGCCTGAAACATGACCTATCTGGACCTCTGGAGTCATTATGTAAGCATAGACCCCAAACAGGCTTTTTGCCATTTTAATGGAGGACTTCAACTGTCAGACCTCTGCACAAGTGTGGTCCATAAATAGACTCTGGCAACTATGGAACCATAAATCTCAGTAGTTGCATATGAAATAGCAAGCATTCATACACTGGGCCCAAACCAATTTGGCTTTGTCAAGGACAGATCACACCTTCTCAACCTGGTGGCAATGAATGAGGGCAAAATAGTGCTTATTGCTTAATGCCTATCTTGAACTGGCTAAGGCATTTGATACAATACATTACTCAGCATCATAAACAGACTGACAGAATTAGGCATTGACCCCTATGTTATGTGCTGGATAGCCAGCTGTTTCTCAAATTTGACACAGGAAGCTAGAATGGGGAGATCATCTCCAGAAAGAGACCGATCATTAGCAGAATCCATCAGAGTTCTGTGCTGGGACTGCTCCTTTTTCACTTTTGCTAAACTTAGCAAGGAATGCCAGATCATTATCAAATCAACCAAAGCTAGATATCAGGTTGAAGTAGCAACCCAGACAAAGGATAACCGCAAACTATTTTTTAACTATGCTAGAAAGCTCAGAAACCATGTCTAGCCTTGCAGTTTTATGTAACAGTAAAGGATATGAGATACTCACACCAAGAGAACATAGCCATTATACTAGCAGACATATTTAGTTTAAATTTATTTCCAGATCACATACTTGCATCTACACCACACTTGATATCTTCTAATAACAAGTCCTCAGAGCACTATCCAAGGACAAGAATGCTACTTCAATGGGGCCAAATAACATTCCAGGTCACTTACTGGTTAACCTGAAACATGATTTGCCAGGTCTTCTTACAAAGGTTATTCAATAGTAACCACCAAATGTTGTGCCTGATGAATGGAGGACAGCAACAGTCTTCCTTTTGCACAAAGGTGGGGCATCAATGGATCCAGGTAATTTTAGAGACATAAACCTAACCAGCTTAATCTTAAGGCTATAGAAAGGATTATTATAGAATTAATAAACAAGGATATCAGTATAGTACAGACTCTTGTCCCAAGCCATGTCAGATTTTTCAAGGGCAAATCCTGTCTACTTAACCTGGGCGACTTCTTTAAGAAAGTTACTGAAGAAATGGATGTGGCCAAATCAATACACACCACATACCTGGACCTCACAGAGGCATTTGATACTATCCCATTCATAGGTATCATGGATAAACTCTCCCTACTAAATGAAAATCCCTATGTAACTCATGGCATAGCAATCTGGCTCACAAACAGAACCTATAAAAATAGGACAGGTCCATACCTCACAACTGTCCAGATTTTTGCAGAATGTTCAGATTTTTGCCTCATATTTTTGGTCTCATAAAATTTGTGGTTTTATGGCAAATCACTGAGGACTGAAGTCACTAAAAAATGACACAAGTTTGAGTTTGGGGTTTTGTATCCTTTAGAAAATGAATGCCAACACAAAACCTTTTATTTTAGCAACTTTCTAAGTTTATAAGAGGAATATGTAAAATCTGTCCCTATTTTATGGGGTTTTCTTCTCCCATTATTTTTAAGCTTTGTCAAGATTTTTTGCACTAAGAGGGTGAGAGGTATTAATAGGTGGTACTACCTCCTCATAAATACCTGTCACTATCAGTGTACCGCAGGGTTCTGTTCTTTAGCCACGTTTGCATTTACTTCTTGTAGGTCAAAGAAAATGTTAAGGGTTTATGGCGCTGTAAGTTTGCTGATGACTGTAAACTTGGTGCCATCATAAACTCCCCAGAGGACACCAAAACCCTTTAAGTGGCCTTTCCCAAATGAATAGCTTGTATCAAAACCATGGACTAAAACTAAATGCCATGAAATGTATAATTGTATCCTTTGGTAGGCATGACTTCCCTTGTAACAATTACATTGAAAACACACCGCAACAGCTGATTCCATTGTTAGAGAACTAGGAACCTATACTGACAATGAAATGTCATTTGATCACAATGTGCCCACTATTGTAAGGAAGCCCTTTTTCATTGTGCAGTTTATATGTAAACAAATTGTATCCAAGGTCAGTGATGTATTCTTTCCAATGCACTTGACTCATTAAGCCAATCACTGAATATAATGACTCATTCAGTAAATACAAAATACATGTCCAAATGCTTTTCACAGCTTGGGTGATCACACCACTTTCTCATTAAAACAATCAAGGGCCTAAATCACAAATGCTAGGAAGACCATCTCAAAGCCCTGTCCCTCTACTTGTTGTCACACAGGCTATTAACAAACAACATCTATGTCAGGTATAGAGCCAAAGCAGACCCTATCCTGCCAGACCTAGTGCACATTTGCAAGTCCAATGGTAGTGAGAACAGCTGCTCAGGGCATTTCAGTCATTTTTGCAACATAAACAGAACATGCTGGATGGATAGGGATATATCACAGAGAATGCATCTTCTATGGAACTGTCTTCCACTCTACATAAAGCAAAGTACTGTCCGACTCTATTCAAACATAATTTGAATGAAACAATTGGAAACTGCAAATTTACCCCTGGTATAGTGCGAATGTCCCTCAGGGATAGAGGCAACAAGTACATGTCTCAACATTTCCCTGATTTACCAGCCTCTGCATCATTAGTACTCAGAAATATAAGGGATAAAAGTTACTATGGCTAGGCTTCCTAAGCTCCTTACAGATCAGTAAGTACCCATGACCCTGTGAAGCTAGGAACCCTCTCTCAGAGGGCCACAGGTTCTCAGCACTTTCTCATAGACCACCATGAAAAGCTGGAGATGAAAGAATCCATAAGGGCTTTATGACAAGCATCAAGGTCTTCCAATCAGAAGACAGGGGTCCAGGGAAGTCAATAGTGTGGGAAGAAATAGCCAGGGAATTGTTATGGCTAAGCTTGAATAGGCCCTAGGGCCGATTGCCTAGTACCAACCTATGAACCTATCATGAACATTTGTTTAAAAGGTTGCCAGAGTGATTTACATGACTGAGACTTTTCTCTCTAGTTATGAGGGAAGTAAACTATAACATTCCTCCATTAAAGTTGATGGCTACATCACATATATTTATATATATATATATATATATATATATATATATATATATATATATATATATATATATATATTTATATATATGTGTGCACGCGTGTGTGTGTATGTGTGTGTGTGTGTGTGTGTGTGTGTGTGTGTGTGTGTGTGTGTGTGTGTGTGTATATATATATATATATATATATATATATATATATTTATATATTATATATTATTTGTGATAAAAAAAACTGGGACAATGTCATGAACAAAATGTTGCTTATTACAATGTTGTATTGCCTTTATTTTGGAAAGGACTCTTTTATATTATAAAAAAAATGCAGAATGAAATGGACAGGTGCTTATGAGCTCTCTTAACAAAATGCTCAGAGGTGAAAATGATTACAGAAACACTGCTACAAAATTTATTGACAGCTACAAAATGTCTTGATAGGTTTTGATATGGACATCCTAAAATTAATAGCTCCTGTCAAAAGACAATATATTTTCAAGATATACATTTACAAAAATTCAGCTTTGTCCCATCACTGTAAGAATTACTTATGAATAATGCATTGATAGCTGTCCTTGATATGAATAAAAATGTATTGATCTGGGATGAAAATCTGCTGCCAAGGCTAAACAGAATGTCTGCATGTACACAGCTCCTTTGCAGACTTAGATAATGCGCTTCCTGAAAAGTGCAGGGTATCCCCACTGTTTCAGATGGAAGTTAGATGCTGGATCACACATAATTTCCTACCGACAGGTAATGGTTTATAAGCCATGAAATGAGTATAGTAAATTGTACAGACCTATGACACAGTAACAAGAAGCTGCATACTTTGATGAACATGCATTTGTGAAGCATGAGAGCTTGCAAACTGTGAAATGTTGTTGTTGTGACCAAACGGTGCAGAGCTGTCCAACAGCTGAGAAAAGTGAATATAAAGTGTGAAGAAGAAATGTTTAGACATCACTGTGGTTAGAGTGAGATGACAAAGAAATAATCCAGGAAGATACTGGCCAGCCATTGCATGATACAGTTGCTATCAAAAATGCAAAGAAACTGAACTTAATGTGCAGAAACATTAAGAAATGTTTCTATATGCAGAATATTATGGAGAGACTGTACAATAGCAGTGTGAGCAAATGTACCCTAACAGTCTAACTAGATTCACACTTATAGTACATTCAGAAATATGGGGTGGGAAGTTGGCATAATGGTTAAGGTGTTTACCTTACTAGCATAAATTGCAGGGTTTGAGTCTCACATGGGGTAATTGGCTAGGCTGAAAATGGTCCACAAGGGCAATTAGCCTAGTACTAACCTATGTAATCATTATTTCAGAACAACACACCAGTCAATGAAGAAGGCAAATGGCTACAGCATAGTTATGATAATCTTATTGGCCGATATTTCTAAAAATAGCATATAGACAATGACAAATAAATAGCAGGAGAATTCAGTTTATCTTAGTATATGTCAATCTGGGATTAACTGTAATAGTATTCAGGTCTATTTTAGATAACCAAAATCTACTTACCTTGAACCCATATTCATCGACACCAAAACAGCAAAATTCACTTCTGTGACCTTTCCTAGGGTAATGAAGCAATTGGCCAACACCACATCTTTGCCCTTTTCTCCCCTGTGGTGTGATCTCAGAGTTGGTATATATAGTTAGGGGGGGTGGGGTTCAGTCCCCCATATTGGGGGGTATGTGGGCAAAGCCCCTCACTTTATTAGGTTTGATTCAGTGCAATGTGTTGTGTGCTGTTATGGTGGCCAAGTGATTACTTACCTTAGTAAAATTTTCAATGTTCACTGAAGTGTGTTTCTCTGTTCCTGTGTTGATGAAAATGAGTTTCAGGTAAGTAGATTTCAATTATGTAACATAAACCCAAGCAATCTATACACTGAGGGCATTTACAATTGAATAAAATAAACTGAACAGGACACAAGCAGGCAGGCAGGAACTTTCATGGTAGAAATAGAAAACATTTGAGCATGTGCAGGTTTCTGCTTCTTGAATAAGCTTTATTAACAACTAAAGGAGAAGGTTTACCTTATATCTGATGAAGATAGTAAGGATGAGCAATTCACTGTCACTATATGTTACCTGTTTTTATGGACAGCTTTTGATTCAACCATATTTGCAAGAAGTTAATTTCATTGGCATCTTTTCATAATTGAATGCTAACACTTGGGACAGACCCTGCATTGTCATGAATGTCAGTGTATCAATATTTTAAACCATAGCATGCATGGTGATGTTACTTTTCTAATGTAAGCCATTCAATAGCATACAACTAAGAGTGGACGTTTGTGTGCAAAAATGTTTTTATGAGTTATTGCTTCTTCTGATTTAGATGCATTGTTATGGATATAGAGTTTATGTCAGCTGCTGTCTATATCTATTACTATGGGTAGGTAAGAATAAAAAAAATTCTCTTTTCACATTAAAGCATCAGAGATTTCTTATCAAATAATATGCAAAATGCAACCTTTAGCCACCCTCATGTTTTTTTTATGATTGAAAATTTCACAGCTGTCTGGACACCTTTTATTTTTGCAAGTTTTTGTTCTTGTTTGGCACTGACATTTACAAACAGAAGTAACAGTGATACAGCTTTCTGTCCTATATGAATTGACAACTTAGCACTTTTTTGATAAGCAATTAAAATATTTACAGAGCAAAGCAACCATGAAAACATTTTACCTCGAAAAGAAACTATGCTGTGGAAGTATGTTATTATGCGAAAAATAGTCAGATATTTCTTATTTTTTCTTCCTGCCGTGTTTCTAACCGATAAACTGCTTGTCTTCCATCAGCTCTCAAGAAGTTTCTTTTAATTTGTCTTCCTTCTTATTTGGTGGTTAACACATCAGCAACACTCCTTTGTGCATGAGTGAAAATAAATGATTACGTTACTAATGGAATTTATTTGTTGATTTCATTTTTCTGTAATCAGTTTTTGTAATTTAGAGTTTACTTTTTTTCTGGCAACCACTGCAATTATAATGCATGCCTGTTCACCCTTCTTCACAAAATGATCAAAGGAAATAATAACGCTCACAGCCATTATTTTCTTCTGTATTAAGATCCGTATCATTAAATGGAATATAGTGGCAATAGTGACAATGAAATTAAATGTTTTTCTCTGTTTTATTTTGTTTACCCAAGTGTTCTGTAAAAATAATGCTCATTTTCTGTTATAATATATACAGCAATGAATAAATAAGTGATCAGGTCAATAATATTTTAGTTCTTCCTTGCTAAATTGGAACTGTATACTGTAGCACTCCTTTGCCTGCTGTGTTGTTACAGATTATTTGGACATACATTTTCTTGTTAATCCTACCATTTCTAGATTATGCTAGATGTTTTAATCTTTCTTCCACAGTACTGTACAAACACTTGACAGTTAAGGGTGAACCTGACCTAATCCGTTCATCTTTAGTATTAAAATAAATATTGTTAATGTTCTCCTTAATATCTTTCACTTTTATGACTTCTCCTGACATGCATAGGACTTGCTTTCAAACTAGGATTCTTTGGCATTTTACCTACTCTTTAGGTATTTTACACTCCTCCATATCTTCTCTTAGGTTCATATGTTCATAGGAGTGTACTAGGTTAATGGCCCTGGAGCCTTTACAAGTTTAGCCCATAGGATTACCCTGGCATCGTGCCACCCGGCCTTAGTTCCCAGTGCCTCTGTCAAGTAGAGCGACTGGAGTGATCCTCAGGGTGAATTTTCTATTTCCCATCCACTCATCAAGATTTCTCTTGAAGAGGGACAGTGAGGTACTCTGTTTGACATGTATGGGAAGTCTATTCCATAGCATGGGCAGTCTCTGGGTTATGAATCTGTCCCTCTAGTACATTCTGTTGATTGTGGTAATGAGGTTGAGGTCTATGGAGTGTGTGGTGCAGAGGGATTGAGATTTCATTAGATGCAGAATTTCTAACAGGGCTGGGTCAGACATGGCTTTGTAAGTCAAGCAGAGATTACCTCTAAGTAGGCGATATGAGACAGAGAATAGTTGGAGTTTTTTTGGGTCCATCCATATAGGACAAGTGTTTAAGGCCTAGGATCCTCTTTGTGAGGTACTTTTATGTCCTCTCCAGTTGTTGCAGGTGTCTAGTGAGGTAAATGCCAAATGGGGCATAGTACTCGATGATTGCCCTAATGAGGGAAGAGTACAGGGAGACAATGACCTCTTTCTTCCTGGATGCAAAACCCTTAGTAATGAGATGTGTCACATAGAAGGACTTTCTGACCACAATGGCAATGTGGCGGTCAAAAGAGAGATTGCTGTCAACCTGTGTTCCCAGATCTCTTATAACGCCTTCTGTGTTCAGTGGACAACCATCGATATGGTAATTCATGGGAACCAGATTTTTTCCCAAAGGGGATGACGACACATTTCTGGCATGGAGATTAAGCCATGGTTCTGACACCAGTCGGTCTCAGTGAGACCTTTCTGTAGGATGTCAACATCACTTGGGTAGTTGATAATAGCTCCCAACTTGCAATCGTCTGCGAACTTTGTCAGCCAGAGTCCATTCGTGTTGACCTGGACTTTAGAGAAGTAGATACTAAACAAGACAAGACCCAGGACCGAACCCTGTGGGACTTCACTAGTCACTGTTCGGCAGTCTGACTTGCAGTCAGCTACTTTCACAGTGTGGGTTCTATCTGTGGGCCAGCTTGCAACCCACCTAGTGATATAGGGGTTGATGCCTAGCTTACTGTGTTTTTCTATGATTCCTGAGTGGGGAATGGTATCGAAGGCCTTGGCCAGATCAAGGTAGGTTGTATGAATCACCTTGCATTCATCCACAGCTCTGGTGACTGACTCAAAGAAGTCGATTGAGTTGAGCAGGCATGATCTACCCTTCACAAAACCAAACTGTGTGGGATCCAGAGTTTGGAGATTCCCTATATCCTTGTTTATTAGGTCTATGAAGATGCGTTCCATAGCTTTGCATATCAGACTCATCAGGCTAATGGGGAGATAGTTACCAGGGTCTGTAGTCGCTCCTCCTTTGTAAAGAGGGATGAGTGTAGCAGTGTGCCATTCGGTAGAGACAAAGCCTGAGGTGAGGCTGTGATTGAACAGGGCACAAAGGTGAGGTGCCAGTTCACTCTGTAGTTCATGTAGAACACAGCCAGGGATATTGTCAGGTCCCATAGAAGCTGTATTTTTGGACTTGGACAGTTTTAACTTGTGCAGCAGTAATACTGAGTGCCTGGCAATCTACTGTTAATGTGACAAGTCTTAACACTTTACTCATCAGACTGTCTGCAATCTCTCTTTGTGTATTTCATTCCTCAAGCAATTATTGCAAGAACCAGTTGTTGCTATATTTCTCTGAACATCATGTGTCCTACTCATCTTTCAAACATAATTATATAATTTAAAAGATTTTGATTATACTGCCTTTGTGCCCAGCTGGGCTTCCCCAGTCAACAAACATAAAATAAATAAAAACAATATCTCATACATATAACTGATCTATAATGTGGTACCATGAAAGATCACTATAATGGCAAAAATAACATCTATCAGTGTACAACTGGCTCCCTTTTCTGCATTCTTCACATACTGCTGCATTGACTAGGCATCTTGTTTCTTCTTGTTACCAACTTGTGTATATTACATTTGGTGTCTTTAAAAGTTAATTTCTTTTGAGTATGTCACTAAACTTTTCTGGTTTTATTCCCTTTCAGTTCTTCATATGTGGACTTATGTTTAAATATTTATTTTTTCTTCACTGCAGTTCAAAGACCAAGCCTTCAACTAGTTTTCACACCATCATTTCTCATGCATCATCTCTGTTATTTTAGATTATTTAATTTCATTTTAACCAAGTCAGTCAAGATGTCCTTCTTTGACCCTTTTCAACTGTGATCCAGGTTACAACAGTGACAGTACCTTTAGATTTTGAAGCTTGCTACAAGGTCTTATACCACTAATGTTTAGAAAGATATTTTAAATTAACTGATAAACTGTTTACATTTTACTTTTTCATATGCAAAATTTTCATGGGAAAAATGAGTGCAGCCAGTTTCATAGTACCAATGTTTTTGTTGCCAGGATGGCATGTGACTAATATGTCATTCTCATAACAAAATACAAACACATCCAATAAGAAAATACTATAACTCATGATTGTAGAAATTTGTATCTGTGTCAACCGATGTGTCACTTTTACTTCATTTCTTTTTATTACAATGCCCAGTCATCTGCACTTGCCACAAGAAATGCAGCACTGTTATCTTCCATCTTTTACATCTGTATCATTGCATAGCTTTACATCTATATATCTAATATATATATAGATATAGATATAGATAGATATAATACACACACGCACACGTGTGTGTGTGTGTGTGTGTGTGTGTGTGTGTGTGTGTGTGTGTGTGTGTGTGTGTGTGTGTGTGTGTGTGTGTGTGCATGCGTGCATGCGTGTGTGACTTCATGTGTGTGTGTGTGTGTGTGTGTGTGTGTGTGTGTGTGTGTGTGTGTGTGTGTGTGTGTGTGTGTGTGTGTGTGTGTGTGTGTATGTGTGCATCTTGGACGCAAACTCATGAAGTGAGATAAGTGTTATAATGCATTTCAGTGGACTTCTTAGTTTTAATACAAGCAGGGGAACATTAAAAACTGCTATTGGCTTAGCAAATCTGTTTGCAGTGGTTTTCCCCAAACATTTAAACATCTTTTAAGGGAAGTTAACACCATGAACTCAAGTCACTCTTGATACACAGTTCTTTCTTAAAGTATAGTTTCATAGCCAATCTCCAAATTATGAGCTACAATTGTGCTGGGTTTGTTTTTTAATATCTTTGTATGTCTACCACACAAGTCAGCTCAAGTTGATTAACCATTGTCTGCTGATAAAAGGATGCACCTATGTCTCTTGGGTTACTCATTTATCAGAAAAATGTATCAACATCACTACAGTAAAAGATCCAGTCAAATAAATACACAATTACAGAATTAAGAAGCTATTTTTGAGAAGAGGAATACACCATAGTAATTTTTGTAGTGTCCATTTTCTTAAAATAAAAATCAAAAAATATGCTTCTGTGGAAAACATCAGATTATAACAGTAGACAAGTCTCACATTTTAAAAGAAATGTGCCTTCATACCACACTTGACAAATTCACTTTTCTGTGCAACTGATTTATCACAGCAAAGTAGACATATTTATCACGTTATGTAACTTGTGCTATTAAATATAAAGTATAACTAGTCATTTAATTAGTGCAATAATGCATTTAGAGCATGTGAGTGAAATACGTTATGGCACAGCAGCCATTTGGTATCTGACACATGGCATACAGTACACACCCTTTCATGCCTTATAGTTTAAAGTAAAACAACATGATATTTTGTGACATTAAAACAATATAAGTAATGTTCCATGAATATGATGATACAGTTAGCACTAATGTTAGTCTGCTACCTGAGTGTTATTTAGAGCAGCTCAACAGGTTAATCCCCCCACCGGTAGTGTATGACACTGCAAGATAATGCATTCAAATTGCATAAGGGTCAAGGTCTTTACCTCACTTATGCAATGTACAGGGTTTTATTCTGACCTCAGGTTATTGGCTAGGCATGTGATAATCTGCAGACTGACAGCCTAGTATTTACCTATGAAACTGAGATTAATAAAATCGCATGTACTTCTTTGACGCTGATACGTTTATATATTCACCTGCATATTTGGCATCACTATCTGTGCGCTATACTCAGATGTGTACTTTTCTTGCATGGTGCATTTCTCATCAGATAGGCTTTCCAGTAAAATTAGTGTCTGTTGGACCAAAATGCAGTAACTGATAAATAAGGATGTATACATATGAATAATGCAATACTTTTAAATGCTAGGAATCCTTATAGTGATAGAAAACTGGTTTTCAAAGAACATGTTTTTGTATGATGAAGTACAAAATACTGCTGTGCTAGGTGCTTTGAATGTGATTCTTCTGCCTTACCTTGGATATTAATGGTAACATCTACTTTCAATTTAAGTGATATTACTACACCTCAAATACCTTGCCATACTACATTAGCTGCTAGTATCTTTATATTGTTTGTTTTGGTATTAAGACTATCCAGCTGGGCCCAGTTGTTTCTTAAGACTTGTTTGTTGTTTCGTAGATATAATCTGCAATGCATGTTTAACAATCTTTGCTATAAGTGGAGAAACAAAAGATGTGGAGAACTGCAATACATAACCATATCCAAATTTTTGTAGAGTGTCCAGGTTTTTATCTTATATTTGGTCTGTACCTCATAAAATTAAAATGTACTGCATAAAATTTTCTGCTTTTCTGGCAAATAATTTAAAAGCTGAAGACCCTAAATAATTACAACATTTGAGTTTCGGACTTCATATTCTTCTGCAAATGCATGTTATTAGAGCAATATAAAATTTGTCCCTAATTTTGGGCCTTTGTCCTACCATTATTTTTGGGGTGTCTAGACTTCTTTTGTCAAGAGGCTGAGAGGTATGCACATACGAATAAGCATGTAGCTTACAGTGTGAAATGCTATAAATGGATATAGCTTTACTGATACACAAAAATTAGTTATATATAATAAAGGGGGTCTTACAGTGTGGAACATCTCATGTTAATACACAGTTGCCATACAAAATATTGACAACATGGTTATGTGCAAATGTAACCACAGAAATGTAATTTTAAGCTAGGACTGTCAAATAGTCTAAAGGTTATGAGAAGTACACATCACTAACTGTGAAGGCAATAGATAAGAAGAGGACTGAGAAGGGGACAGTAAACTGAACACAGTAAGCAGATGAGGTTAAATGCTATCAGAGAGGGAGGATAAGAAGCAGAAAAAGACTGAAATGGGAGAAGTGATGAGCACAGAAAGAAAGTCACAACAGGGACGCTAATAAACTGCAGGAATGAAAACTTATTCAGGGGAAAATTAATGCATACCAGTATCCAAAGAGACAGGAAAATGCTAGCTACATAACTCATTCACTTTTCAGATTCATGACTCATCAGAAAATGGTTTAGGGAGTGATGGGGGATTCACTTTTCAGGAGGGGTGCAAGAAAGGAGTTTTAATGATAAGTAATTGCAGAATTTAAATCTAGGGAGGGGTGGTTGGAGTTTCTGGCTTAGGAAGCAATCAGGGCCTTTATGATTATGGAGATGGAGTTGAGGTTTAAGGTAAGGAGCCCAGTTGAGAACTGGGTGGGAGTTTTAGGTTTAGGGTTCCAATAGGGATATGTAATTTAAATGATCAGGTATTCAGGGGGCTATGTAGAAATGGGTGATCAGGCTACTAGGAGTTAGTGCATTTGTTTTTTCAAGCAAGTGGCAGTGAGCAGGTGCACTGCAAGTTACTAAAATATCAGCACCTGTATAGACCCAGAAAATATAGCTGGTTGCTGAGCAACTTTAAGAATATAAACAAATTTAGTGGCATGCCCTGGCAGTTCATGAAGGGTAAAGTTTACTTTTTTTTTCCATTTTATGCTGAATTTGATGGAAAAAAAAAGACATAATCAAATAGCCTACCATGTCTCCCATTGTCTTAGTATATGAACAATACCATACCATGTTTTAGATGTGGATTCTGCAGCACAATACTCTTAGATGTAAAAAATGTGCATTTATAGTATTCAATAGACCAAAAAGACATTGATACTTTAGCAAAGCCTGCTTCACAAAATATATATAAAGTTGACCATACTGTGATATAGCAGTTGGCCTTTTGTTTTATCAAAGACAGCAGACATGCAAGTTGCTGTCCTCTCTTCCCCTCTAAAAAATAAAACAAATGAAAGAACAGAGCGGAGAGATGCAAAACCATTTAACTGTATCTGCTTCTGGTGCCTCGGCTGTAACGTCTTCAAGGAATATTTTACAATGCTAGCAGCAGCCCATTTATACAAATAAGTGAGAACAATTAACAGATAACCAGATAACATGAATTAAAATCCAAGACAAAAACTCCACACAGAATATCCCACCAAGACTTAAAAAGAATGTGCATAAAAAACATATAATGCATTTTTTGCCTTCTTTGTAAACACATACAAATTGCACCCAAACTGTAATA
Source organism: Protopterus annectens (assembly GCF_019279795.1). Classification (NCBI taxonomy): domain Eukaryota; kingdom Metazoa; phylum Chordata; order Ceratodontiformes; family Protopteridae; genus Protopterus; species Protopterus annectens. The sequence goes on along the minus strand of NC_056730.1, from coordinate 216,011,053 downwards.
TATCAAATACCAAAATTAACATCCAAATTTATTCGCAAGGGATGAATAGTTCCAAAATTAATGATGAATCTAGTCTCCAACCACAATAATTTCTGTGCAAAATCATTTTCATTGAATTCTTCACAATGAGGTCTGCCTAATACATTATAGAAAAAAACTCTCAGTTATGCCATTGTACATAGTACAAAGATGTTGAGTTACTGGGCTTTCAAGCCTCATGTTTCTTATGTCCCCTAAATGTTCAAGGATTCTTAATTTAACCCTCATTTTAGTCTGCCTTACATACTATTTAGTAGGGGAACAACCACAGCCCAAAATATACACCACTCCATAAGAACCACAAAGTGGTGCCGAGCCATAAATTTCCTTCCATTAATGTATGTCCCATTCAGATTTCTAACTCTGATGCATACTTTGCACTTTCTACAGGGAAAGGAACCTAACTCACCAGTTTCCTGTTTACATTCTCTTAAGTTCAACAACTCCTTAAGGTTAAGGAATCTACCAGAAGAGAAAGTGACCCTATCTGGAAAGAGTTTGCCCAAACTGTCATCCTCACTGATAACAGGCCATGGGTTGCTAAACAACCCTGTGAGAATATCAGAGAAAGGGGAAAATATATTCACAAAAAATATATGCCAGGATTCATCAAGCAGCCATGCAGGAGTAAGTTATTCCTGCATGGCAGGGACCATTCCTGTGCAACACGGCAGCACGCCATGCATATGTATGAAGGCACGCTGCCATGCTGTAAAACAGACATGGTTCTGATTACAAGTTTAGGGGTTGTGTCTGAAAGCAGAGGTCTCACAATACGTATGTCCCCTGCAATCCAGATTGCCGTTCGGCAATTTCAAACAAGCGAGAATGCTCGTAACACCCCCAACCCATCAGGGTAAGAAATCTGGACAAAGCAATAAGGGACAATCGTCCCTACCAAGCCATAAAGTTGCTAAGATAACAGGTTTAGCATAAGCACATACCGCATACCTCCCAACCTGTCAGAGTAAGCAATCTGGACAAAGCCATAAGGGAAAATTGTCCCAAAAGCAGAAAGTTGATAGAATAACAGGTTTACATTAGCAGGGATATTCTGAAGGGTAGAAATAAAAAAAAAAAAAACACAACAGATATTTTTTTTTTATGAGTGCGATAAAGTTCAAGCATAGCTGAGTGGGTGTGCCCATTGCTTAGCTACGCTTAGTCCAGCTTAAACAGCACAAGAAGTTAAATAGCAAGAGAAATTCAACATAAGCAGTGCTGCAGTAGTGTAGTGGTTAGAGTGTACACCTTGTAAGCAGCCCTTCCCAGTTTGATTCCCACTGTAACTAATTTGCATTTTACATGTGAAAGCAGTACATAAACATTTTTTTTATAATTAACTACGAAATAACATATATTTGTTAACCAAAGTAATGCAGTAGGTCCAGATGTGAGGTGTCAGTATAATAATGTTGTGAAACCCCCATAAAAACACAAGTGCCCCATACGGTATAGTCACACATGAATAAATGTAATGAAAGCACATTGGGGGATGTCAGGAACAGTAAATACATTTATAATATGTAATGAATGATGAATCAATTCCATACAGCAGAGATTCTATAAAATAAAAAATAAGCAATGCTAAGCATTGCACAGCTCTGGTTACCTGGTGTGAGCATTGTGTAAATATGACTGCTAAGAAATTAGTAGCAAGGCTAAGTGGATTTGCCCATTGGTAAGCAATGCTGAGCCTGCCCCTTTAAGCACTGCCAACCTTAGCTAAGCAGGTTTGCCTGTAGCTTAGCTTAGCTCAACATATTCAAAACCATCCAATCACAGCAAAGGGCAGGAAATCAGCCATATTTAAACCCCACAGGTGGGAATATAGCTCATAATTGGTTGCAGCTTTCCACTGTAGGCAGTATGGCAGGTGCTGGTGAGGGCATGCTCTTCTGGGTGCAGTGCTGGGGCATACAGGAGTCCAAGGTCATGGTAGGACTCCTGGTAAATAACTATGATGAGAGACTGCTGCAGGGCCAGTACCAGGGCTCCCAATATAAAGCAGAAGCCTGGGACCGTCTCACCTGCGATCTCACCAGTGCCACTGGTATCCCTCGGACTGGTGAGCAGGTCCAGCAACACTATGCCGACCTGAAGCAGAAAAAGAGGGAGGTCTTGGACCAGTGGGTCCAATAAGCAAGGTAGAGGGGTGATGTCCCAGCAGTGTGTAAGTATTCATATCAATAACTGTTTACCAAATTCCAGCCTGTGTATGTGATGGATATGTATGCCTAAATATTTCTCTATTCGGTTTACAGCTGCAGCTGAGTGGGCTGTGAAACAGGAAGCCCATGCCAGCAGATTGCAAAGGCTGCATCATGAGGCTGGTGAGTAACAATCCTGCTTATAGTAGTCATACCACGTGGGGGTGCAGGGGTGCTTGCCACCCTGCTTACAATGCTCAGGTATGTTCTTTTTTTTTAATTTATTTATTTTTTTCCAATTGAAGTATGACAACTTCAAACTTATGGTTTTGACCATATCACATTTGAAGTTGTCATACTTCGACTATGTAATACAGACCCACATAAAAATATGTCTAGGAATGTCTGTATAAGACTGTCATAATTACAAGGTCAGATTGTACAACTAAAAGAGACTTACAAAGAAAACACTGAAGGAATCGACAGCGGTGTCTAAATAGCTCACTCTGATGAAACAGAAATTTTTGTATTTTTAGCACACACAGCCATGGTTTGAATCCTGGGAGTGGTACTAAGCTGTCAGCATAATCCTACATCTCAACTGTACAGATTATCCCGGAATGTCCAGATACTTGGCTCATATTTTGGCTTATTCCTCTTTTTTCCTGAGAAATCAGTGGGATGATCTCAGAATTGTAGTCACCAAATAATGACATACATTTGAGTGTCTGACTTCAAATCCTTCAGAAAATGTATATTAAAACAAATCCTGTTACTCTAGCAACTGTCTAAAAGTTTATAAGAGCAGTATTCAAAATATGTCCTTATTTGTACCCACATGTTGTCAGGCTTTGTCCAGATGTGCATTAAGAGATTGAGAGGTATGTGCATAATTACAATTAGGAATCTGGGAATATGTGTAGAAGCAGTCAGGTAGTGTTAACAAACATTCCCTGCACATGTTTACCAGGTAAGAGAATCCTGAATGTTAATATGCACATATTATCTCTATTTAATACTTGTACTGCTCATCTGCAACATGTATGTAACTACCATTTACTAAAAGTTCCTTATGTGTATGCATATAACTACTATTTACTATCATCTTCTTTCGGCTGTTCCTGTTAAGGGGTCGCCACAACGGATCATCTGTTTCCATTTCTTCCTGTCCTCTGCATCTTGCTCTGTCACACCAATTACCTGCATGTCCTCTCTCACCACATCCATAAACCTTATCTTAGGCCTTCCTCTTTTCCTGTTACCTGGTAGCTTCATCCTTAGCTTTTTTTTCCCAATATACTCAGCATCCCTCTTCAGCACATGTCCAAACCAATGTAATCTTGCCTCTCTGGCTTTGTCTCCAAACCTTTCAACCTAGGCTGTCCCTCTAATATACTTATTCCTAATCCTGTCCACCCTCATCACACCCAGTGCAAATCTTAACATTTTTAACTCTGCCACATCCAGCTCAAACTCCTGCCTTTTTGTCAATGCCACTGTCTCCAACCCATATAACATAGCTGGTGTCACTACCCTCTTGTACACCTTCCCTTTCACTCTTACTGGTACTCGTCATCACTCCTGACACTCCCCTCCACCCACTCAATCCTGCCTTTACTTTCTTCTTCACCTCTCTTTCACACTCACCATTACTCTGAACTATTGATCCCAAGTATTTAAACTCATCCACCTTTGCCACCTGTACTCCTTGCATCTTCACCATTCCTCTATCCTCCCTCTCATTCACACACATATATTCTGTCTTAGTCCTGCTGACCTTCATTCCTCTTCTATCTAGAGCATATATCCATCTCTCACCTGTTCCCTATTTACTATAAGTTTCTTTATGTGAATATGTGTCATGAACCTTGGAGCTTTTCTCCTCGGGCCTCCACTGAAAATGGACATATATCCAGTAGAACTATCCCAGTTAACAAATGTAAAATAAAATAAATAAATAAATATAAGACAGTTGAAGTATACACTGTGTACAAACATACCACTTCCCAAACCAATGCCATAGGGTATTGTAATAATACATGTAGAGTAATGATTAGAGCAATTATCATTAAATTTGTGAGTACTGCAAAGATACATAAGTTGTTAATTGACATCTCTGTCTGCCCCCCAACATATTGGCAACAATAATCAAAACACACAAATCAATGGGTATGTTTACACCAAACCTACTGTTGGGACATATGTCCTATTGTTCAATAAATATTGAAATGTGTTTCTATTAATGTTCCATGTTGAAATACTATAATTGGTGACCTGTTGCTAACAATGTAACCTGCATGCTGTTGTATTGGCCACTGTGGTTCCATATATGCATGTGTTCTGTTTGCTATGCATCTGTTCCAAATCTGGTGTTTTGGGTTAGTGAGAATATCTATGCATGCTGTTATAACTAATCCTGGATTGTGTTTACTATTACTAACCCACATATGTTCTAAAACTGCAACACCATAGCACGTTTGGGACGGCCAGTCCTACAGCTTTCAGCTGAGATGGCTTACTGGTAACTTGTTGTGGCTATGTTGTGCAGGATCCAGGTTCAGGACTTGTAAGTGCTGGTTATTTTGTTGCAAGGCAGAACAGTTCAGCTGTGGAGGCAGGGCTAATGGCAATAAATGCAAGAGATCCCTATTTTGGGCCCCTTCACCCCCATTTACAGTGCCTTTGGTCAGATGTTTTGCAGTGAGAGGTTCAGAGTGTGGATCTGATGTCTGAATGCGCTATATATATATATATATATATATATATATATATATATATATATATATATATATATATATTTATTTATTTATTATTTATTTCAGTTTGATTACCGGGACAGTCCACTGGGCCAAGAAGTGCCCATTTTCAGTGGAGGCCCGGGGAGAAAAGCTCCATGTACAATAGTAGTATGATAAGGGTTACAAAACAATGAGAAAGGTTACATAATTTTGGAGATGAGATACAGTAGTATGGTTCATACATTCAGTGGAATTACATACATTCAAGTGAAAAATGGTAATATTCATTGTGAGACAGTATATAACAAAAACTAAAAATTTTTTTTTTCTGATTTTTACAATATTTACAAATATGGAGTTTATATATATATTTATTTATTATTTATTTAGTTTACATTTGTTGACCGGGCTAGTCCAACTGGATTTCATGTCCATTTTCAGTAGAGACCCAGGGAGATAAGCTCCATTAAGCTAATAAAATGCAAAAGAATAATAATGATTAACATCAAAGTACACAACAACAACAGACTGGAAAGCAATTTACATGGGTATCTGATTAATGATATATTAGCATTATCTCAAGAAAGAAAGAGAAAAGAGCAAGTAATTATAAGGTAGAAATGTATTCACACAGTAGAGAGCTTGATATTCATCACGTAGAAATCTAGCAAGTAATATCATACTCTAACAGATAACTAACAAAAATCGCGTTATAAATGATTTTAGGTAGCTTCCAAATTCTACATACCGAGTGAAAAAAGTAGCACATATATATATATACATAATAGACATGTGCTTACAGTAGAATGATTGTTTAGTGGGTTTATACTCAGAGGTAGTTTCCCAGAAAGACTAGGCTAGAAACAGAATTAAGGAAGTTCGCTGATCCCACTATCTGTGATCTGGGAGAGAGGTACACAGAGAGAGCAGCAATAGACAGAGTTGAGGATATGGAAAGAAAGGAGAGAATCAGTCAATATTTGTTGATGTAGATCATTCAGGTGGGGTATATGGGCAGAGCCATGAGCTAGTGAAAAATTCTTTGAGAAAGGATTTAAACACATTGAGGCTACATACAGTTCTGACTGAATTTGGGATAGAATTCCATACTTTAGAAATGCAGAGTATAGACTTTGCCCCATACTTTTTTGGGGTTTATAGATGTCAAGCAGATTTTTGTCTTGACAGTGCAGAGGGCAATCGGGAGTTGGTGATAAAGTAATGAGGAAGTAAAAGGCAGGTACAGGGATTCTATAGTATTTTATGGGTTAGAAAATGGTGTGTGTGGGCTAATTTATTTAGACATTTTAACCAGTTGAGACAACTTAAATGACCTGCCCTATTTTCCATGTTCCTGGGGCTGATTAACCTGCATCAAAGCTTTAGAAGTTTGTTCTTTGGGGAAAATAAAAAAGTCTACTTCTGCACAGCCCACCTTTAGGTCAGATGAAATATCTCAGCTCTGTTTAGCATATGCTCACAGAAGACTGACCTGCTCAGCCTGTCTGCTAAAACATTTTTATTTGATGGGAAGTAAAAATGCCCAGAGAGCCATTCTTGACTCCTGCTTTATTCCCCAAGCTTGCAGTGTCAGTCTGCAAAATATGTAACAGTGACCAATGCTTCCTGATGTACCACATCACTGCGCTGTTGTCTGTGAGGATGTGGAGTGCTCCTTATCCAAATGGGTATGAATGATTTAAGTGTTACATACTACAGCTACCACCCCTTTTACATTTGTGCTGCACTCACTAATGCTGCCATCCCAAGTGCCCTGGATCCACAGCTCACTTACACAAGCACCCCAGGCTACATCTGAGGAAGCTGGTGACTGCCCAAGTTTTCCTAGGCTAATCTGAAAGGTGGCCCTGGCTTATGCTCAATAAGGTCTCTTTGAAACAGGGCAAGAGGGGGACTGTGACCTCCACAGACAAAGCATGCTCATCATCCATTTGAGGTAAAACTAGAGTTTACTCAGAATGCATAGGTTAGTGGCTATATATTAGGCTAACAACCACAAGGGCCCTTACAAGCCTTGCCAAGCTTTACAAATGTCCAATTTTTTTTAAATTGTTTATGCCCTAGAGGCTATTTTTATGGGTATATTTTAATGGTTATGTGTAAGCTAGAGGACGGTTTCTCAAGCAGCATGTAGACTGCCTCTGCCCATTAGAGATACAGTTGCCAGACCAGAAATGAATTTCCAATTTCCCATCCACTGCTCGTGTTTACGCCTGAATATGATTAAGGAAGAGCTCTGCTTCACCTGTTGTAAGCCAAAGATCACCTATCAGCAATCTGTATATATACATTTCCATACTGTTGAATGACTGAGCTGCATATGTTTGAGAAAACATCACACATATCTACAGCTCAGATGGCTTAGTGGTACACTTGCTGTGGCTATAGTGTGCAGGGTCCTGGGTTTGAGACTTGCAAGGGCTGATTATTTTGTTACTGGGCAGAACAAGGGCTGTTGGATGCAGAGCTATTAAAGCACTTTTAAGCAGTTGTAAGCAGGTTTGTGTGGGTTTGTGAGACAGTAAGCAATGCTAACTGCTGGTTAAATATGCTTACAGACAGCCAGAAAGTTGTTTGATCTGTGTATGCATTGCTTAGTGCCACGTAAACAGGCTTAATCCTGCTTACTACTTTTTAAAAGTGCTGAATTCCAATTACCCCATGCTAATTTCTTTAAAAGAAAAGAAAAAAGGGGTGATAAGACAGTTGTGAAAAAGGGGGCACAAAGAGGGAAAGACAATAGGGAAAGTAGCTAGGGATGTGCAGGATGAGTGCAAGGAAGGTCCATAGCTGCCATTTTTCTACAGCAACAGCTCTGCATATATACTGAATTTGGAGCATGCTGCTGCCATTAGGAGGGACCAGCTAACCACAGTGACACATGCTGAAGATCTCCTTGCCAGCCTTGGGGCACCCACTCACAAGCCAAGCCAGCAACTTAAAGATAATATTGTGGAGGTGGGTGCACATTAGTAGACCAATGTTGCTTATCCGTCTTCATCTGTAAAGTATCTACATGCATATGTCAGATAAGATATTCTGTTGCTACAGTGTAGTAATGAACAGATGTGCATAATCTCTAGTATTGTGGATTTGTACTGTTGATGTACTGAAATGCTGCTCCCACCCTGTACCAATGCCACAGGTGTGGCTATTAACATTACATGTCTCACACAACTATGTAGGTCCCTGTGGTATACAACTGGGGCAGCAGCCTGTAGCTGGGGAGTATGGAGTTGTTTTGTTCAGGTTTGCCAATACACTGGCCATGATATGGCCATGGTATTTGCCATGCACTCATTTAACACATCAACCCATAATGCATGCTCTACATGTTCACTTATTGTTGCTGTTAATTAGACTACATCACAGTGGTCACCATGGTGGCATATCTGAAGGGTATCTAAGAGTCCTGCAGTATACCTAACAACCTATCAGAGCAAGATGTGTGGACAGAGATGAACATAATAGTTAGACAAATTGCCTACAGTAGGAACATGTCTGCAACATTACCCTAATACAGTGGCTACAACAGTGTATACACCACTATTACAATGGCAACTGTTCCTGATCTAAACAACGGCAAATCACAAAATTACATTCCACACCTTTTACAGCCTGTAATGTGATCCTAACATGTGCAAAAAATGTGTAATATGGAATCCTATGTTAGGACAACAAATATGGGGAATACATACCTTAACAAACACTGGAAGCATTTGTGTGCACACACTCCAAATATATCATGTAAGCAGCTTGTGAGGTACTGACAGCATTCACTCTTCTTGAGTACACATCTTCCATCAAGTACAGGACCTCAACATCACAACAAGTAATGGTCTGCTGTCCAAGAATTATGTCCATGACATTTGCCCACTCACCTGCAACAGAAGCAGCCGTGGTTTGCACACATCTTACAAACATGGAATGGATCCCATATCTGAAAGGTAGCACTCAGGAGTGGGAGAAGTAGCCTTACCTCAACATTGCATATACCATGGCAAACAGTGCAGACAGTTATGTACGTGTGTATGAACTATGGGACAACATTAACGTAGAAAATAATAGATGCTCATCCAAGACAGATGACAACACATGTTGCAAACTGGTCATAGAGGCTGCCTAGAAACATGCACCAACACTGAGGGACTTGCAGAAATGTCTAGCAGGTACTGCCTGTGCAGTACCTGTGTCGAAAATCACCTGGAATTTGCATAAGTGTGACCTATAGGTTAGTGAAATCAGATGGAAGAGTTGTTCCACAGGAAACATCATCCAGGGCTCTCTACAGGTAGCATATGAATAACATCAAGTCTCCCAAAGGCATGTGTTGCGGTGTGTAATGGTGTACTGAGACCAAGGCTGAAACCTGCAGACAGTTTTAATAAAGATACATATGGTGCACATGCAACACTTCACTTCACCTCAGGCCCACATCCACATTTTTACTTTGCTGGTGTCAGAGTGTACACCTTTAGGTTTGCTGTTCATTAATAGGAACTAGGCCAGTAAACCTGGCATTCTGAATTTGGAACACTGCAAAATAGCACTCATGTGTGGCCCATAGTTGTCAAGCATCTGCAATAAGCCTGAGGATGGGGAGGGGTGTCATCCTGAAACACAACAGTGAACTGAAGCATACATCCAAAGCTTGCTAAGAATGGCTGTATCAGAACACAGTTAAGGTCCTGAATTATGCCAGACATAACCCTGACACCACAGCAATAGTGAAGCCACTGTGTGACCTCCAAGGGCTGTGCACATGAGCTGACCTTGCAATCCGGCAAAGTTGGGGGACATTTGTAGAGCGGAGTGACCAAATAATGGCAAGTGAAGATGGGCCATGCCAGTATACCCCTTTCAGGAATAGTGACTGCTGTAGTTCACTTAACAGGTGCTGCAACAAACCATTGTGTTCAGGGTTTGCACACTTATGCAACCCACATATTGTATGCATCTCATTCAGCATCTGCATGACTAACACATTTGGTTGATACTGCATTTGATTGCACAGATCATATGTCACATTTCAGGTGTGTGTAATGTTAACATATGCAGTATTGTGGTCCCATTGCATATCATGGAAGAGGTTGGCATGTCAACAATATGCGTACACTCCTCATATCCACATTAACCTTTGAAAGTTGTCAGTGTAATCAGATTTTATTACTCATACATGCACTGCTGATGATGAGATCTGCAAATCAGAGGTCAGGCATTAACTATTGACATCACTCCTCATATCATCCCAGGTATGTGCCAGACAAACACACAGGGGCTGTGAGCAACACAGCAAACATAACTGCCACACATATACACATTCAGCAATGGTGTATACACTCGTGAGGTATGGTGCACAGTACATGCTTGGGTGCTGTACAGGTGCACAGCAATACTGTGTACATGGGTGCAATGTATTCCAGTGGAAGGGCCATCACCTACTAACATAACTCATGCATCACTGAGATGCATAATGTTGGCAACAAGGATTAAGTATAGCTGCAGTGCATGATGTTGAGTGCCATATGTCATGCAAGTTGACTGTTAGGTAATCAGAGGTCTATGTAATATCTTTGTGAGACCTCACCTGTAAGTGTGTGTGTGTGTGTGTGTGTGTGTGTGTGTGTGTGTGTGTGTGTGTGTGTGTGTGTGTGTGTGTGTGTGTGTGTGTGTGTGTGTGTGTGTGTGTTTAAGTGTGTGAGTGTGTATGTGTGTGTGTATCTAGAGGTAAGCAATAATGTACAGGTCTTAAATTACATTTTCTTCATCTCACAGGTGCGAGGTGGATCAAGGTCCCTCCTGCATGCAAACTGATGTTAGTGTCCATACAGACTCTGACAATGGTGATAGGTATGGTGAGACACAGGCAGGGATGTCAGGGGCTGAAGCTGTGCCATTAGTTGACATCCCACTTTTATCCACCCCAATCTCGCACACAGTCACAATGCCCATACATAGCCCATCACCAGTGGCTATAGATGAGGGCCAATTGGTGGGTGGTGGCATGGGTCAGGACAGTGTGGGGACTATGGCAAGTGTGTCTGTACACAGCAGCCATTGCCAGATGACTGGCAAGTTACCACACAGGCAGATGTACGGGGGTGCTCATAGGAGGGCTGCTGGCCATCATGACCCTGGCAGAAGTGCCACAGCAGGTGTCAACAAATGCATGTTTCTGGCCATCATGGAGTTACAGGCACATATGGAATGCTACTCCAAACAGAGTCTGAGGCTCCAGAGGGCTACTCATTCTGCTGTACTTGACAACATCCATGATCTTGCAGGTGTCCACCGTTATTTTGCAGAGGCCCTGTATAGACTGTTGGGTGAGATGGTGGGAATCCTCAACAGTGTGGTGTCTGTGTTAGAGCATGTGGTGGGAGTAGGGCATCAGTCATGTGGACGTAGGTCAGCAACAGCAACAGGTGGAGGTCTAGCTGGATGTGCAACAACTCACAGCCGCTCACGTATTGGCAGTACAAGCAACAGAATTGCAGAGGGAGGTACTGTCAACACCACAATGCAGAAGGGCACATGCACGTGGTCCTGGTCAGTCTCAATAGGGACACGGATCCAGCAGACAATTCCCTTCATCAGGGGAGAGTACCATATCTGGGCTTCTACCTGGTAGTGCCTGTGGAACCCCTGGCAGGCACAGTTCTCATGTCCATGGCCGAGATGGGGAACTGTACACCCTGCCATGTACCATCTGTAGCTGTCCAACAAACTCCTGTATAGGACAGCCACATGGCAGAACTGTGTGCATACATACACTCACACATCAATAAAACAGCTAGGGCACCTCCATACCTACACACACCACATCAGCACAGCCCAATTAATAAAGAACTCCCTAACACACACAAATGATGTCAAACAAATGGCTCATCCTAGGCCTTTGGCAAGCCCACAACACACCGTGTGCATATGATGATACCTGTGCAACATCCCTGTCATCCATACCATCAATGCAGGGACAGGCGTATATGGTTTTGACACACAGAGTGACTGTACTAAGGCTTAGCAATGTAATACTGTTTAACATGTTTTCAGCTGGAGTGTTTAATGCTTACATGTCAGGGTGTGCAGCTGTCCAGCCATGATGCATTATAGTTGTTATTAACACTGACTGATTGTGGTCTTCATAATGTATTCTGTTTGTGTTGTAGGTGTCTATGTGTCAACAGGATGTTGGTCTGCTGTCCTTTCCTACAAGGGGTATGGAACTGTGGTGACACATTGACTGTGTCATATCCTGGGTGCAGCTGAACACAAGTAACAGGTCTGTATAACAGTTACTGCATGTGCCACATGGTTTATAGGTCTGAGGGGTGTTTATAGGTGAGTGCATGCTGGCTGATGTCAGCAGCTCTTCTACAGTGGATAATGCTAAGTGTACTGAGTGGCACACACCAACTGTTTTGTTAATAACACACACACACACACACACACACACACACACACACACACACACACACACACACACACACACACACACACACACACACACAGGCTTTGGTGTTGATGCAATACACAGAGAATATTGTACACATGGATGTACTTAATTTTGCAGTGAACTCATTTTGGCCTATGTAATTCCACCAAGATCAAATAGCCAAAACATCACATCAGTAAATAATCACTCTGCCAGTTTAATGTAATTGACAATGTTACTGGCAGGTATATGTTCTCTTCTCCAGTGTAGTGCAATCCTGGAGTTGGTAAACATAGGTGTGCTGTTGTGGGTGACAAAACCCCCGACATTGGAGGGTGTGGGGTGGCATAGAACCACACATAGTGTGATTAACAATTACTTAACCTGTTAACATAAACTGTACAGTATAACAGCAGACTAAGAGGGGGGATATGCACAACAATAACCCCAAGGTGGGTTGCTGTGCCCACAACAACCACACCCAACTATATATACCAACTCCAGTATTGCTGTACAGCTGTACAGTGGGGAAGAAAGCATTTACACATCCACTACTAGTTTTAAGGGAATGAATTTCCACAAGATGATTCCTTTGACATGTTACTTTTTGCCAGTTGGTTCTCAGACAAATGATCTCCTGGGAAATATATTTTCTGCAAACTGAAGTAGCTCCCTTCACATACACACACACTTACTTGGCAACAATAAGAGTAGAACCCCTACCTAGGTACTTATTACTACTACTAATATGTTTGGCCTTAACTGCACACACCACAGAGCTTTTAGGATGAGGTGTGTCCCGGGTTACCTGTTAAGTGAAGAACATCACCAGACCTTGTACAGTATGGTAATAGGGTATGTACTGTGTGTTAATGAACAATACATAGTATGATATACTGTCATATACACAGTGACAAACACATACAGTCATAGACACATTTGACAGACCTGGGTTTAACAGTGCTAACTACCTTGTCAGTAAGTCCATACTGTTAGGGAGTTTTTGCACACATCACATGCATCATTGGGCTGGATAGTGTAATCAGTTACCTGTATGGTTGATGGTGACATCTGTCCTCATACAGTGGACCTTGGGACATGTACTGGGGGTACAATGGTGTAAAGACAGTATACCTAGCACCCACACCCCACACTGGATATTGTACTCACTGAAACCCATGATAATGTTCTGAAATATCTACAAATACACATTGACCAGGACAACAATACAAACCCTTGTCTATCTAATCAGTGCTATTACAGGGGTATGCATTTATTGCACATGCCACAGGGATAGTAGGGTAAGGGTTTGCCATGGCTCTCCTAATGTCAGCAACATCACCATCCTTTACAATGTATGGCAAGGTTTATTGTATTTGGAGAATGTGGCCTCAGAATGCTGTAAAACTGTCTCCTACAAATATGCACATCCACACACAACTGCACACACACACACACACACACACACACACACACACACACACACACACACACACACACACACACACACACACACACAAAAACACACACAGATTTGCCAGGATTCAGAGAGTAACCCATGCCTATCTACTTATTTTTTAGAACAGTGTTATGCTGGTATTGCAAGCTACATCTAGCCCATAAGGTAAAGAGTGTAACAAGGTACATTTAATGTGAATTACAGCAGCAGCCATTTCTAAGTATAGCAATGGGGATGTAGTGGGTGAGAAGGCCCTCAGAGGATTTTCAACTACAAATTTACAAACACACAGCAACTGTTATACTCAATAATGCACACACACATTTCTCAGTACTGAGGTCCATAAGTGCAGGTGTTCCTAGGTGTGTACCACACTAATGTCTATGGAGAGATGAGAAGATTAGGGCTTGTGAGTACACTGGTACCGTACCATCTGACATTTTCCAGCAGGCCATCTATCAACTGAGGTCACATGAGTGATCCCC